>NC_042997.1:92266692-92331692 GCF_006345805.1 Octopus sinensis | reverse complement strand
TATAAAAACATTGAAAATTTAGTAAGTAAAATGCTATTTTGTAAAATAGCATTTTACTTGCTAAATTTTCAATGTTTAAATTTTATATCTAGGTCAAGCAGTATCTTGAAAGAGAAAATAACTGAAGCATTAATTTCTGATACAAATACAAACCACAAGAAACTATCAGAATAGCTACATGTTATCTAGGAAAAAAAAACATGTATACACTTAGGTCACACTGAATGTTTGAAATAGATTCTGTTGTCAATATATAGGCTCAGTAGGGCAGTGAGCTGGCAGAATTGTTTGCATGATGAGCAAAACGCTTAGTGGCATTTTATCTGTAGTTGTGTTCGGGGTTCAAATTCTGCCGAGGTTCACTTTGTCTTTCACCCTTTGGGCTTTATTAAAATAAGTACCAGTTGACCACTGAGATCAATGTAATTGACTTACTCACTCCCTTGAAATTGTTGGCCTTGTGCCTAAATTTGAAGCCAATATATAGGTCCCACGATTAGGGTGTTAGACTCTTGATCAAAAGTTCATGGATCAATCCTTGGAGTAGGCAGCAACATGTCATTTCCTTGAGTTAGGCACTTCATTTCAAATTGCTCCAGTTTACTCATTTGTAATGAGTACCTGTTCAGTGCTGGTGCAGTCCTATATTCTTTCAGCTGTTGCATCCTTGATATTCTACTGAGCCAACAGTAAGAGGACCAAGTGAGTATCTATGTCTTCTTTTGTCTATATAAACTCCTAAAGCAATTGGCAAAATCACAGTACATGTTATCAAGTTATACTTGTTCACAAGTAACAACTGGCTGTACTATAAGTTTAGGGATTTAATAAGCATTGTTCAGGTTTAGATTAAATAGTAACAGAGAATTTCATATCATGTATTACTGCTACATCTGCATTCCTTTCAATTTGCTATTTCCTCTTCTTAACAGTTAGATAAATCTAAAAACAGGCAATAATCATTAACTTGACCCTTTTACTACAGAATTCAGATAGCCACTCAAAATTTCATTACTCTAAATTGTTGCAAAGTTTTATATACCAATCTGTATTTTGTTGACGAGTGTCATGTTTACTGTGGGACAACATGACTTTCAGGAAAACAAAAAACCTAATTCTATGTTTAGGTGGATAATTAACACCATACTGAAAATAACCATAAAATTAAATGTAGTTAAATAATGTTGTTAATGGATTAGCCAGGAATGCACTGATATATCTGTTTGCTAATATAACTTTTTATGTTTTTACAGGAACATTTCACTCATTAAACTTCTATTAGTTTGTTATAAGTATAAATTTTTGTTTACTCTATTCCAGAGTGGCACAACATTAGCTACTGGAGTCCCTCGAAAATCTGGCTCAATAGTCATTCTTTCTTGTATCATTGATTTCTAGTTGTATGGTGGTTATATACATGCTTGAAACTCTTTTCATACCAACCACCTTGAGATTGCCTCTGGTTCTAAGATTTTATACAAAACTACTTGTTTTAAAGTGTTTTGTTTATTTTTTTTTTATCTTTTATCTGTCTCAGTCATTGGACAGCAGCCATATTGGAGCACCAGCTTGAAGGGTTTTAGTCAAACAAATCAACTCCAGGACTTATTTTTGTTTAAGTCTGGTATTTATTCTATCAGATTATATTATTGAAACACTAAGTTACAGGGATGTTAACAAACCAACATCAATCATCAAGTGGTAGTGGGATGACAAACACAAAGAAAAATGCATGTGCACACACACACACACACACACAGGCACATGCACACATGCACACGTATGCACATGCACACACACACACACATAACAGATTTCCATACAATATCTGTCTACCAAATCCACTCTCAAGGAATTGATCAGCCCAAAGCTATAGTAGAAGACACTTGCCCAAGATGCCACTCAGTGGAACAGAACTCGAAATCCCTTGATTACAAAGTGATATTCTTAACCACATTCTTAACCAAGCCTTTTGTATCTAAAATAAAAATCTTTTGTCATAAGTTTATGCGATAACCTTCTGTTAAGTTATATACCAAACATCAGCTATATTGTGGGAATGGTGTCTTGACAGTTAAATATGGCTCATATGTGAGAATTGAATATCAACAAAATAATAAGATATTAAAAAATATCAAAAAATGTCAAAATAGTATAACAGACAATATGAGTTTTGTAGTCAGTTTAGATTTTAATGTTTAACTATATTCTTAGATGATGTGGCAGAGGAAGGTAAGCATTTAGACAGCTAGATGGAAAACAGAGAGATAAACAGACGGGTAGATATACCAACACATTATGCATGCGCATGCATGCATATATGTATGTATGTAAGTATGTATGTATGTATGTATGTATGTATGTATGTATGTATGCATGTATGTATGCATGTGTGTATGTGTGTATGTGTGTGTGTATGTATGCATATATGTATATATGTATGCCTGTATGAATGTAGTCATGTATTTATGAACATACATATGTATATATGTATGTTTGTGTATGTATGTGCATATGTGTGTATATATGCATTGATGTGTGTTGTGTGTATATGTGTATATGTGTGTGTTGTGTGTACATAACATATATATATATATATATATATATATATATATATATATATATATGATTTTATGATTTTATGATTTTATATATATGATTTTATCTAGCATATTTTTGCTGATTCATCCTAAATCAGATCTGGTGGGGCAGATGAGTCTTATAGAGGGTTTGGTTGAGAAGCCTGGTTTATATATATATGTGTGTGTATATATCATCATCATCATCATTAAACCTCCGCTTTCCATGCTAGCATGGGTTGGACGATTCTAACTGAGGTCTGGCGAACCAGATGGCTGCACCAGGCACCAATCTTGATCTGGCAGAGTTTCTACGGCTGGATGCCCTTCCTAATGCCAACTATTCCAAGAGTGTAGTGGGTGCTTTTATGTGCCACCGGCACGGGGGCCAATCAGGCAGTACTGGCAACAACCTCGCTCGAATCTTTTTATACATGCCACCGGCACAAGTGCCAGTAAGGCAACACTGGTAACGATCACGTTCAAATGGTGCCTTTTACGTGCCACCAGCATGGAAGCCAGTTAGCCGCTCTGGCAATGATGGTGCTCTTGGCACCCTACTAGCACAGGCACAAGTGTCAGTAAGGCGATGCTGGTAACGATCAGACTTGAATGGTGCCTTTTATGTGCCACTAGCACGGAAGCCGGTTATCCACTCTGTGTATATATATATACACATACACACACACACACACACACACACACACACACACACACACACACACACACACATATAAACCAGACTTCTCAACCAAACCCTCTATAAGATTCATCTGCCCCACCAAATCTGATTTAGGATGAATCAGCAAAAATATGCGAGATAAAATCATACCTACTATTAGAAAGAAGCTAAATGTAAACTTATGGTCCTGCACCTCCTCATTCCTACAATTTGACCAACAACTATTACACCCCCATAAGACCAATCCTCCTTAAAGATGCCCTGAGTCTAGCTAAAAACCTAACCAACATAATCTCCTTAAAAATTAATGTAATTCTATCTGCCAGGCAGACTCTCATATCCCTCGATAATAAGTTTTGGTCCCATGCTAACCTCAATACCAATAGAAACAACTTCTTTGATATAACCATGGGCTCATCCTACTCTGCTCAGGTCACAGATCTAGTCAGACTGTACCTCCTTCAACAGCTCCACTCACAATTCTCCCATATCAAAGGAAGTTTATACAGAGATGATGCCTTGTTAATTACAAGAGGCCTAACAAAGTCTGCATTAGAAAGAACTAGAAAACTCTTAGATGAATTCTTCAACAACTTTAACCTATCTACCTCTTTTGAAAACTCTTACAATACAGCAAACTTTCTAGATGTTACATTGGATTTAAACTCCTCACTTTACTTCCCATGTCATAAAGCCAATCAATAGCTTAAGTACATCAACACAGAATCTAGCCACCGTAAATCTACTTTTGAGATTATAATCAAAGGCATATCCATATCTGCCACCAAGGAAATCTTCAATAACTATACCACTTACTACAACTAAACTCTAGCTACTAGTGGTTTCTTCCAGAAGATTACATTTATAACCAACACTATACTTAAAGAACACCTCTCCAAACTTAACTCTAGACAAGTGTGCCCACATATTCGATATCCAAACCCTCCCACTATTGTTAGACAATCTCGCCCACCTAGCACCCATAACACACATAACACTCAACATAAGAATACTATTATCAAACCTCCAACTCACCTCTAACATACACAAGGAATTACACCTCCCCAAATTTACCTAGTAAAAGTGGTGGGAGATCTATTCTCTGGTACACATCTCCATTTACTTTAAACATTAAGGGCCTTGCTAAAGCATTCTTTAAAATAGTAGACTCTAATTTCTCTCATAGCCACAAATATTCTATCTTTAAAAGATCCACTTTAAAATTATCCTATTCCTCTACTCCAAATATAGAATCTATTATCACCTCACCTGACAAACGTAAACTATCTAAATGCACACAACCTTACCATAGACCTACAAAATGAAAACACTAACACCACTCGCAGTAACATATCCAACACCCCTAGCCCTAACATTTTAAATAACTTAAATATAGATAATATAATCCCCACCTCAGAGGAAAATGGGTGCATGGTTGAAACCAATGCTAGTACTAATAGGAATACTGGTACTAACAATACTAACTATAGTATAACAAGTACAACTATTAATACCTCTACTACAACTACTAATAATACTAATACAACCGCCAATGGTAATATTACCATTACTGAAAATAATACTATTACTAACAATCTTACCACAGATGCTACTACTAATAGTTACAATAATAATAACTCTAACAACACCACCTCTACCACTGCTACTACTACTACTACTAATAATAATAATAATACTACTACTACTACTACTTCTAGTAATTATAATAATTATTATTATAATAACGATTGTGATAGCAATAATGGCAGTAATAATAACAATGGTAATGATGGCAGTGATATTGATAATAGAAATAACAGCAATGATAACAACAATAGCATGAACGAATCACCTAATACAATCCTAGCCTTTAATTTGTCTGCTAATAGCACTACCTCGTCCTTCTCTCCAACTAACCATCATAGAACAAATAGCTGCAACTGTAGATCTGGGACCAATTCCCCACTGCAAGTTAACGCAGAATTTTCAATTCAATGTGGTATAACAATACACTGTCCACAACATATTAAATAACTCCAATAGCTACTATATTGAATCAACCACTGATTTTAAACAAAGATATTCTGCACATTTAAACTCATTTAAATATAAAGAGCATAGCAATTCCACATCACTAGCCAGTCAAGTACACGACCTAATTAATAGAAAAATACAATATAAGTTATCCTGGGCTATAATAGATTCTGGCATCCCATATCAGGACCAGTGCTCCACTTGTGGACTCTGCCTAAAAGAAGCCTTCAAAATTTTAACTCATAGCTCACCACAATTACTTAACAAACACAACAAAGCCTTCACAACATGTAAGCACAAATTCTTCCGCACTTTTAAATTCTTCCATAAATCCAAATGTAAACTTACCCCCCACACATAACACTCACATACATACCTCCACGATCATTAATACATACCCTTGTATATTTCTTCTATCAACATTAGTACCTTAGAAGATAACTTAATTCTTTAATTTATTTTTAAGCCTTAACCCTTTAGTATTTAAACCGGCCATATCCGGCCAAAATAGTTAATCTGTTTTATGTTCAAACTGACCAGATCCAGGCTCTCACACCTACCCTACAATGTTATTCTACATTAAGTAATTACACCATCAAGATCTTGAAGATATGAGATAATGCATGATTAATTCAAATCAATGGGAATCAATAAGCATTATGTTTGATTCAATAATCTGAACACTAAGGGGTTAACCTATTAAATCCCTTAATATTTAGTTGTAACTCTTATTCCTAAATAATTTAATGTCCATCTGGTTTCTCCATTCACTTCTTCATTCATGACTACCTACACACTCATACCCCCATAGCTGAAAATATTTCTATAGCCACTGACCTTAGCCATACAATGGACACTACTAGATTTCATCCCCAAACCCTACAAACAATAGGAATAGCACTGGCACCAACTATTCTCTTTGAATCCCTTTCATTTAACTTTATTTTGGGTTTTTTTTTATATCATCTTCCTTTACCTCCTCCTCTCTCCTTATTCACAATGATATCTATTTATATAATGATATCTATTTATTTATCTTCTTGTTTAGTTTTGTACATAATATTTTTATATACCTTATTTTATCCTTCATACCAATCCTTGCTTTCCTCTTCCACTTCTTGTACCTCCAGCTTCCCTACCAATACCTTCCTCTCTTTCTATTTATTTTTCTTTCTCTTTATTCCTTAGTAGCCACCTCCACTATCATTCTCTTATGAAACTTCAATATGTTCACATTATATCTCTGGATATTTACACTATTAAGGCTATTACAATACATGGATTTACATAGGATTGCACCTAAGGACTTATGGACTAACATCTACACTATTGGAGAGTTGATCTGTGAACTCTTATGCTTCTTTTTTTCTTCTTCTTTTTCTTCATTTCTTTATTCCTTTTCTCCTGTCCTCTATGTCATCATTTCATTAATCTATACCCTTCACATTTTCCCTATCTGTCTCTGATGATGGAATATCCCATACTTTGGGATATCTCAGAAACAGCTGTAAGACTTAAAATTTTTCCAATAATAATAATACATATGATTTCAGATGTTTGTCTTGCTTTAGCATTTGTTGTCTTCTTTAACAATTATATATCTGCTATATTGGAAATCTACAATGGCTCCATAACTCCTGTCTCAGCTATGGCCTTAGAGCCCTGGTAATCTGTTACACTATTTACCTAGTGTACCTAGTCATATAGATCACCTGTGAACTAAACCCCCATATATATATATATATATATATATATATATATATATATATATATATATATATATACATACACATATGTATATATAACTTTATTTTTATTCCAGCACATAAGACAGCTATTATGCTTACTCCCAAAAACAGCAGCCACTACGTGGATTCTGTTGAGACCAGTAAGAAACAATTATGAACTTTTTTATTACACTTAACTTTTTAAAATATTTTTGATATGGTTCGTTTCTTCAAGAAGAACCGAAACGTAAAATTTCTAAGAAAATTAAAATTTATCTTATATAGTGGCGTTTTCAAACTTCTTTTTTATAAACATACATATATATATATGTATGTATGTATGTATGTATGTATGTATGTATGTATGTATGTATGTGTGTATTTGTGTATAGTTTTTTTTCTTTGAATTACTCATATATTTAGGTTCTTAAGAGAGTTCAAGCCAGTTGCTAACAAAGTAACAAAACTTTTTGAGTTAAGGGTGTTTCCAGTGTTAGGAAATATGTGATTGAGTAGGTGTGTTAGGTGTGTTGGTTGAGCTGTCAATGCATACAGCCAAGTATGTGCCTCTATTCACCTAAAGAATCTCAGCTGGAGAAACTTTGGAACATCTTACAAATATTCACTGGGCTGCTAATAGATTGGGTTTGGGCAACCTGCATCAGATTTTTAACTCTTTCTTCAAAATAAAAAAACTTGTATTCCTAAGTTTTTGTGTAAATTTGTAATACATAGCCTAATGCACCTATGATGATAGGTACTAATGAGAATTTATAACCAGGGTACATGAGCTGTAAGTTCCACATTTTTTTTTTGTTCCTTCTCAAGCCATACCTGGCTCATAAGTGCCAGTTTCCTGGTTTCCTTGGCAAATAGGTTCCCCACCTAGACAGGACGCCAGTTCGTCACAGGTGAGCTGCAAGATTCAGGAGGAAAGAGTGAAAGTTGTGGTGAAAGAGTCAGCAGAAGTTTGCCATTACCTTCTGCCAGAGCAGAAGGTAATGGCGCTTAGGTGTTTCGCTCATAAACACACACATCGCCCGGTCTGAGATTCGAACTCACGATCCTTCAACCACGAGTCTGCTACTCTAACCACTAGGCCATGTGCCTCCACAAGTTCCACATTAACTCACCATAAATGTTCTCTTTTTCCTGGACTTTTGATGGTATATTTACATCAGCTGGGCAGTTGACCTCTACAACAGTGCGTAACTTTTGTTCTCTGTCCTACAGAACAACATGAGATCTGCTATGTTTGCACTAAATTGCTGTTATTATTGGAGTGTACCACCAGTATTCTTTGTTTTTAAAGCTGTGAAGGTGCATGGCTCAGTGGTTAGGGCGTTGAGCTTATGATTGTGAGGTTTTGAGCTCAAATCCCGGACCGGGCTGCAGGTTGTGTTCTTGAGCAAGACACTTTATTTCACACTGCTCCAGTTCACTCAGCTGTAGAAATGAGTTGCAATGCCACAGGTACCAAGCTGTATCTGCCCTTGCCTTTCCTTTGGATAACACTGGTGGCGCAGAGAGGGGAGGCCAGTATGCATAAGCGACTGCTGGTCTTCCATAAACAACCTTGCCCAGACTTCTGCGTGGAAGGGTAACCTTCTAGGTGCAATCCTATGGTCAGTGTCATGACCAAAGGAGGTCGCAGACAAAGCTTTGAATACATGCTGGTTTCAATCTGCATTTGATGTATACATCAGGACAATCTTTCCTGCAGATAGTGTTGTAAATACAGTATCATATCTCAGGAGCAGATAGAATCTCATAGACATTTTCAAGCAGCTGCTGATGATGTTGGTGATAACTTCCAACTTGGTATGGCAGAGCCAGCATTTTCTATCACAACTTGGAAGTTTGCTAGTATCTTTATCTCTTTGGTTAATCTGGTATTTAGTAACTATTTCTTGTTCCTAGATAGCAAAGGCATATCCCTTGAGGTAGGATTTAATGCCTCTATCACAGGTCCAGGTGAGGCTATTCTTCATGTTAATCCTGTTGTTATCCTCTATCTTATGGGATATGTACCCATGCATTGCTTTTTGTTGGTATGAAGCCTGCTTCTCTTCCAAGCCCCTGTTTGGGGAAGCAGGTCCAACCTCTTTTGAGCTACACAAAACAATTGTATTCCCAGAGTACATGTTCAGTAGTTCTACTCTGAAGATGTTGTTCACATTGTTCATGTGAAAGTTGCCAATGGTGGTCAATATCTTTCTAGTTTTGATGTCCAGGCTGCAGATCTCATCAAATGTCCAGTCAAATATCCCAAATGTTGGTACTAGCATTGGCACTACAGAAGTTTTGTGAGATGTGGTTTTGTTGAATACAATCAGCTCTGAGTTCAGTATTTTATGAAGTCTACAAAAGTGCTCTATTGTTTTTCTGGCTTTTGTCAAAGACCCAACATATGCAACAGTCTCATCGATTTTCAGATATTTATAGTTTTCATCATGAGAGATAGGGGAGATAGTCAAGACATTGATGTATGTGTTCTCTGTCTGGTTGACGATCTTTCCTCTGTTGACTATCATGTATGAGCATTTATCTTGCTCAAACTCCATTCCTATGACTCATGAGGACATTGTGACTAATTCTAATTGTCCTTTAATGTTATTCATGTTAGCAGAATATAACTTTAGATCATCAACAGAAAAATGTGGGTAACATCAATTTTATTCTTTTCCACATATTTCAACATATCCTTAACATTTTGTTAACAAGGCTGACAAGTTCACTGCCAGTATAAACAATATACCTTACATTAAGTAGATCATATGTCAATTACAGACAATATTACAGAATATTACAATATTAAAACTACCACCCTGGAATATGCCTGCTGGTAGCTTAATTCTATTTTGTTGTTAGGTGTTGCTTTAGTACTCGTCAGTGATAACTGTGTGAATCAAGTTGTGGTCAGTCTTTCAATGGCATTCAATATAGCCACTGGTACTTTGGCAAGATGAAGGGATTCTATCATGCATTTTTGAAGGATAAAGCCAAACACCTTCTTGTAGTCTAATCACATAGTTAAGAGGTTACGGTGATGTTGCTTGGCTTCTTTAAAGACAGCTGTGTTGAGGAGGTGTTGTTCAGCACAGCCCCAGACTCCTTTCTTTCCTCCTGCCTGTTCATCAATTATTACACCATTTGTTTGGCAGTGGTCTTGGAGAATATACAATTTGTACATAACATTCAAGCAGTTTCATAATAACTGTCAGGAGTATTTCAATGGTGATGTTATACCTTTTGGGAGAGGCATTTACACTATACTCACATCGCAGTTCATTAAACCATACTGCATCACAATTATTTACATCCCAGATTCCCAACCAGAATGACTCGAGGTCTTCTGAGGAGGAACATTTACTACTTTGATGGTATTGCCTTTCATACTGTGATATACTGCTTGTGGGTTTCAGGCAAACTTGCAGTTTATTATTTATCATTCATGTTATCTTTTACAGTAATGAAGTTTTTCACTTCTCATAGATTGTATTTGAGGGCAATCACTTTGTTTGTGAATGTTTCTCGTCAGCAATTCCCATACAATTTGGAGAATCTATCATGCAGTTGTAGTTGGTGATTCATGAATTCCTTTTTAGCTTTGCCTTTAATGATAGTGTCTGACAATCCTATTTTTTTCCTGAGTCAGTTGATGTTATTTTGGAAGGAGGAAATCCATTTTGGCTCAGTATTATCATTTGAATCAGTCTCTTTTACTCCCATATGTTGGTACACAGTTACTGCCAACTTCTCATCTTTTTTTTTTCACCCATTCCTCCATCATTCTTCTAACTATGGTACTAGTCAGCTGCTATAATTATGAAAGCATAACTACATATTTCATTCTCTTTATACGCTTCCAGTTATTTCTCTTGCTGGAACCACTTTCTTTTGACATCCATCTCTCATTCTCAATATCATCCATTTCCACTTTATTTTCCACTGATCAGCCTTCCCATGCTAGCAGTTATCTCTTCCTTTCCCTTGAACTATATCTTTGGACTGCCATGTATCATTCTTCTTCTGTATACCATGTTCTCATATCTGCCTTCAACTGCCCCCTCTCATCTTTGTCTCATTGTATTCACCCTTGTATTCTTCTGTAATGACAGTGAAGTTTTAATGTCACAATGCAGTGGAGATATGATTAAGGAAAAAATATTTCATTGATTATTAATATGACCATTCATTAAGTAGATCATATGTCAATTATTATGTTATTGCAAAACTGAAGATGATTATAATGCAAGTCATTAGAATATATAAGATATTTATTTCTTTATTGCCCACAGGGAGGCTAAACACAGAGGGGACAAACAAAGACAGACAAAGGGATTAAGTAAATTACATCGACTTCAGTGTGTAACTGGTACTTATTTATTCGACCCCAAAAGGATGAAAGACATCCTCAGCGGAATTTGAACTCAGAATGTGAAGGCAGAAGAAATACTGCTAAGCATTTCGCAAAATGCAAAAAAGCACAAATATACACATGCACACACACACACACACACACACACACACACACATGCATGATAGCATGATGGGCTTCTGCACAGATTTCAGCCACCAAATTCATTCTCAAAGTATTAGTCAACCTGGGACACTTGCCTGAGATGCTGTGCTGGAGAACTGGACCCCTAAACATGATGTTTTGAAGTGAACTACTAAACCACATAGCCATGCCTACATCTCTCTGTTATGGTTTGATGGATTAGTTGTGTAAAACTCTCAATTAGTGATATCTTTGTCATAATAAATGTCTACCTATGTATGTTCAGTGTTGAAAAAAATATGGAAAATTTGGAAAATATGCTAGGAATTACTTCCTACTTCAACTGGTGTGCAATTTTTCTTGTTTGAAGGATAATTACAATTTCAGTGTTTGCAGTCTGCTGCTCTACACTTAGAAGTCCTGGCTTGGATTTGTCAAAACCGTAAAACACCACATTTAGTATATTCTTTTATTTGCTTTATTCACTCGATGAGACACTTCAAGGTTTTGACACATCCAGGCCGGGTTTTATAAGTGTTGAGCAGCAGATTATCTCTATATATAAAGCTGAAGTTGTCTGTGTGTGGCAGGTTTGGTAGCCTTCAACTAACACTATCTCCTCCAAGACCCTGCGGCGCAAGTTGACGAAAATTGACAGTATGATAGAAGATGGCTTGCTCTTCATTCGGTAGAAGATAAAATTCAAATCAGACCATGTTAACACCAAAAATTATTTACACCAAAAAGGTGCCTTTTTTCTATGAAAATCCCTATTTTTTACGATTTTTTTACTGCTGTATCGCCATTTTTTGGTGTATTTCAACCAGAAAAATGTTCACTTAAAGAGAATAACAAGTTACATAATGCAAATTTTTTACTTTTCAAAAATTCCAATTCTAAAGGGTCGAAACAAACCTGAGCAACGCCAGGCAATACTGCTAGTAAATACTAAAATTGTTATCATCCTTCAAATATGTAAAGATGCACACCAGTTGATCATTTTAGGAAGTATTTCCCAGCATGTTTTCCAGATATTTGCTATGGCAGAATAAGAAAATCTTGCCAAATAACCAAGACTGAAGGAAAGAGAAATATTATTACAATGAGTGAAAACAAGTCAAAGAACTTTTAGATCTGTTAAATCCCAAAAGATTTTCCTATAAGCTTTTAAGACTCTATGAAGTATGTGCAAGAAGTATAATGATGTATGGCAACACAAATATCTATACTGTTCAAACAATGAAGATCTCAACAACAATAACAGATAAAAGAAAAACTAAAAATAAATATAAAACAAACATGCCTGTTACAGTGAAAAATAAGAAAACAGACATTTCCCCTACCCACCGACCCATCAACACATGCATACACTCACAATCTGACTGAGTGCAAGTTGCAAAACAAATAAGAAAACTGGTTGATAAAACAATGACTTAATCATCACATTGGATGAGTCAACGCTCAGCTTATACTAGCAAGAAAATATAGTAAGCTCTCTGTCGCATCACAAATAGCCCTAAAGGAGAGGTCCAACTGCGTTGTGAACACTCCTACACCAACAATAATACAGTGAACGGTTACACCATATTTTTTGCACTTCAATGATTCTGTGTGTAGGTTGAATGCATACTCTGTGTGTATATCAATAATGGTACAAGACATTATTTTAGTGTTGTAGACTATTTTAAGAAACACAAACTGGGGTATGTTCGTACTATTCATTTCAAAAGTCTATGTGTGCTTAGACTGCATACTTATATAATTTTTGATTATGTTATATTGTACTTCAGATCTTTTTATACTATATGTAATAAACAGATGTAAACTCCATCTTATTATACAATGTTTTCATGAACAAGGTGTTTGCATATGTCTGCATGTAAAGGGTTGGTTGGCTAAAAATCAATAGCTCTGTAGTTCTATTCTGTAGTACAGTGTAGCTTCAAAACAAAACACCGTCAATGCAGCAATAATTATAAATTGAACTAGCAGCCAAGATGTAATATGTAAGTGTGTTAGTTTGTGTATGTGTGTGTATGTGTGAATGCATGCATGCATGCGTGATAGTGTGCAGACAAACACACACACACACACATATATATGTAAATCGTTGATGTCTCCATGGGCAACTTAAGAAGATTCTTGGTCACAGATGACATCTCAACACAAGATTGAAAATACCCCAACTGATCCCATTTCTGTCTATGAAAACTATGTGTGTGTTTGACCGCATGTGTACCATTGGCGATTTTTTTCCTCCGTCTTCCCTTCTTTGGATCTTTCCTTTTCCTATGTTTCTGATGAAGTGCTCCGCTCGAAACGTTAAACCCTCCTTCTTTCCTGGGCGTCCAATAATACTATACTTGTTCCACATTCTTGCATTGTTGTGTTTTCATGTTTGGATTAACTATATATATATATATATATATATATATATACATATATATATATACATATATATATACATATATATATACATGTATATATAACACACACACACACACACACAGACACATATATATATATATATATACATGTATATATATATATATATATATATATATATATATATATATGCTTACACACACATGCTCATATACATACATAAACACTCATACATATACATACATACATACATACATACATACATACATACATACATATATAGGCATAATCATGCCTGTATGGTTAAGATGCTCACTTTGCAATGACATGATCTTAGGTTCAGTCCCACTGTGTTGTACCTTGGGCAGGTGTCTTCTACCACAGACTTAGGCTAACAAATGTTTTATGAGTGAATTTGGTTGACAGAAACTGAGTGGAAGCCCATCATGTGTGTGTGTGGGGAGAGAGAGAGAGAGAGATAGAGAGAGAGAGAGAGAGAGAGAGAGAGAAGAGAGAGAGTGTTTATATCTGTTTATAATGTAGAGTGTGGATAAAATCTATAGTCTTGGGTGTCTTGTAACATTGAAACAAGATGTTAACACACCAATATACCAATATTTAATTTTCCAATAAGTGTAGATGCAAGCAAAATGAAAGCTATGAAAGAGAATTACAAGTCATTGCATAGTGGTAGATGAATTTGTGTTTTCTGTGCATTGCCCTGACCTCCGCAAGATTCAGCAATCAAAACATATGTTTAGAATTTATATGGCTTAAAAGATCATAACTTGGCTTTCTAGTCAAGCTGTGTGGCTTCAGATGTTAGTTTATTTTTATGAACACTGAGATTTTGATTGACTGAATCTATTTTCTCATACCCTGACTGTTTTGATGTAAATGGTCAGTTATGCTTCTGTAGATATTCAGTGATAACTAAGAACACTGTCCCCATTAATTATGCCCAAACAATATGTAGTTAATTGTTTCCTCAACCTTATGTCTTTTATATGTCAGTGTGATTTGTAAAAATCCTTTGTGCTATTGCTTATGCATTGAAATAGTGGCGTTGTGTTGCAGTTATTAGATTTATCAGCAACATATAACATACTAGACCTCTTGGTCTAATTTCAAGTAATGTATCCTTCAGAGAAATTGATTACCAAGTTGTTCTAAGAACATTTTTGTCATCTCTTAAGTCAATTATGAAAGGTAACATCAAGTAATGGAATCACACATTTCTTCATTTAAATCTCATATGATTAACTATGCTTTTCATCCTATGGGATCATAAAAATAACTAGCAGTTATAAAGAGGGTGATTCAATTTATTATATCTTATTCCTTTCCAAATTTGATCTTGTGCTGGACAAAAAGAAGTGTCATTATTAGTTACTTTGATCAAGATAGAAAGATGGCAGAATTGTCAGCATGTTGATGTTGCCTTGTTCATTTCTTAGGATAATGCATTACTGTTGACTGCCTCTTATTATATCAGAAAAAAACATATGCTCAAAGTATTTTTTAAAAAGGTACCACTTAAAACAAAGCTAACTCAAAACAAAATAAGATAATGACAAGGCCCCATTAAATCTAAGGGACCCCCAAACAGTTTAAGGGACCCCAAAACTTAAAAGAGTGTTGGTAGATTCAGAAGGACTCAATTAAATTTAATGGCCTTTTGAAAATGTAAAGATGGCATTCTGTCCATCTTTACATTCAGAGTTCAAATTCTGTCACAGTCAACTTTGCCTGTCATCCTTTTGAGGTCAATAAAATAAGTACCAGATAAGCACTGGGGCTGATGCAATTGACTTACCCACTCTCCTAAAATTGTTAGCCTTGTGCCAAATTTTGAAAATATTATTAGTTACTTTGATTAGACACGAACAAAAATCCATATTTGATAGTGAAGAAGTAAAAATTGTGGTGTTGGAATATTTCCAAGAAAATGAAACCTCCCTCAATGTAACTTTCAACATGTCTATCTAGCCCACATTACATCCTCTCCAGATACCTCAGAGCTTGATTATGCCCCAAGCACTCTTTTTTCTTTAAGCATATAATCTGTTCTTCCTAATTAGAATTGAATTTAGACCTGGTGTGGCCCCAGGACCAATAGGTTTACAAGCCCCTATGATTTTACGTATGTAATTTTCAACAGTTTAGGAGTTTAAAGTCAATCATATTATTGTGCATGTCAAAACAATTAACAAATTTTACTGTCACATAGCCAAAATAATAAAGACTATAAATGATAGGAATGTATATTTTAAAATCAAATAAAATGTAAATATATTTACCAAAAATAATTTTTGCATATTCTGAAATTTTAATGGTTACCAGCACTTTGATAGAATTATTAGTATATTGATGTTGCCTTGTTCATCTGTTAGGATAATGCATTACTGTTGACTGTCTTCTTATCATATCAGAAAGAAATATGCTCAAATCATTCTTATAAAAAGGTGCCACTTTAAACACAGCTAATTCAAAACATAATAAAATAATAACAAGGCCCCATTATATCTAAGGGGCTCCGAACAGTTTAAGAGGATCCCAAAACCTAAAAGAGCCTGGATAGATTCAGAAGGATGCAGTAAAGATTAATGGTATTTTAAAATCTAGAAGTGCCTGATAGATCAAAAGAGAGTTCAGTGATTTGTAAAGAATTCTATTGAATTAAAGATAAAATAAATACAAAAAAAATTTTAATTACAAATTATCTATTTGATTGATGTGAATATATTTAAAAAATTTTAACTCCAAGCTTCAGGCTTCTCTGAGTTAAAGCACACCTCACCCCAACCATAGCCTATATCAAAAAAAAAAGTTACCTTCTTAAGTCATATCAACTCATAGGGCCAGTTTCCTGATTTCATGGCATATGTATTCCCCACCTGGACAGGACGCCGGTATGTTGCAGGATTACTCCTTTTTGATAGTTGAGTGGACTGGAGGAATGTGAAATGAAGTGTTTTGCTCAAGAACACAATGCACCACCTGGTCCAGGAATCAAATGGTTAAGTCCAACACCCTAACCACTAAGCCATGTACCTCCACTATGGCCTGTATTAGCCCATATATAAATCCAGCCCTGCTTCTAACCATACACTATATGCATCTATTACTTCTAAACATACTACATAATAACGCTATGCAAATAAGCATTATCTACATGCAAATTAGGCATTTCATGCAAGCTATTCACAAATTCACAATTGTGACACGTTGAAACTGATGTGAAGGTTCATTATTAAGAAAGACATAGAACTATACCAAGTTCTTTAAAAACAAGCAATTCTATTGCAGCATTTAAAAAAAAAGACAAATCAATAAAATCAGGCATTTTAAATGTACCAACAAGAAAGCAGGAAGAATTCAAGCATATTTTAAATATGTGATTGTATGCATGACTGGTAAATTTGAAGCCATG
This sequence comes from Octopus sinensis, assembly GCF_006345805.1. Classification (NCBI taxonomy): domain Eukaryota; kingdom Metazoa; phylum Mollusca; class Cephalopoda; order Octopoda; family Octopodidae; genus Octopus; species Octopus sinensis. The sequence continues at coordinate 92,314,348 of NC_042997.1, read as the reverse complement.
ACTGGTAAATTTGCTAGGTGAGATTGCATTTTTGTTTCATTCACAAATTTTTTTTCACATAACAAGATATAACCACTACTTTCAATTTGTTGTCTTTCATTCCTTTTCTATCTACAGCATAGTCCTTGACTTACAAATAAACTTCCTCTTAGCCCATATCACATTACTCATGGACGTCAACACCTATAATGATAATGAAATTATTGTATACAGTGCTCAGGTGTACCACAACTTGTCAAAAGTGCGTATAAAGCATATGCAGTAATGTACAAATGTCTGGAAAGTGAACAGTGTATGAGTCAGATACATGCTTGCGCATGTATGGAGGGGAGAAAATCAGGTGTAGTGTTGGTGAATCTCAGGAAGCATGGAAGTTTTGAAGGATGCAGTGCTCTGACAACTAACAACTGATGCCAGCAGTTTGTTCCATGCTTCAGCAACACTTAGCGTGAAAAAATGTTTCCGAAAATCATGGGAGCTGTGCTGTTTTCTGACTTTGTAAACATGTCCACGGGTGTTAGACAAATGGATCCAACAGCAAATTTCCTTTCAGGCTGTGCAAAGTGATATTGTGCATGCTAACTCTGAGACAGTGCACAGTTCTATGTCTTGCATGAATTCACAGACATTTGATATGCAAGCCTGACTACCAAGCTTGAACATCCTATTGGGGTTATAGAAAAATGTGCAGTGATAGGTTGATCTTTGATAAAAACAGTGACCTGTGAATCTAAGCCATCTATGTCTGATTCTCCGACTGATGGGCAGTAAAGATCCATATAGTAACTTGGTTGGTATAAGGTCAGCATTAGAGATGGTCTTGTGCAGAAGTCAAGTATATGTGCCATCTAGTGATCATTATTGGGCCACTGTAAGAGATTAGCTGTCAGAATCATAGAGTAGAACAGATTCTACTGTAGCATGAAATAAGCATATTTTTAGGTCATGTGACAGTTATAGTGGTTTCCAAATTTTCTCTAGCTTGTCTGATGCTGACCATGTTATTGCTTTATACAAATGACATAATAGTCATGGTTAACATATCTTTAACAATGTATGTGTAAGTGCATGTGTGTGTGTACGCGCGTGTGTGTGTGTGTGTGTGTGTGTGTGTGTGTGAAACCCTTATATCCCATCTTTCACCTGTTTCAAGCATGGGACCATGGCCATACTGGGGAAGATTTCATCAAGCAGATTAACCCCAGTACTTAGTGATTTTTTTAAAGTCTGGTCCTTAGTTTATTGCTCTCTAGTACCATACTGTTAAGTTATAGGGGTGTAAACACACGAACACATACATAAATACACATATGAGAAGTATTGGTATCCAGAAGACCCAAAATGGCAGGTAATGCTATGGAAGTGCTATGGAAGGACCATAGTTAAACTCTCGGTTCAATAATGATACAAGTGATGAGTCTAATGCGAGTCCTGTATGAGTATGTACATGTACAATGTGGGTCTTGTATGAGCATGTACAGCCAAGGCTGTGTGGAATTTTCAGGACATTTATAAAGAGAAAGTTAGTCTTACAGCTGTTTCTGGGATGTTAGGGATATCCCTTCATCAGAGACGATGTGAGATGGTTAAATAGAGGGAAATATTAGAGTTCATCTTTAAACATTTTTATTTTTATTTCTATATTCATTCTCCTGTTTCCCTATATACTCCTTATTTGCTTTTTTTTTCAAAATAACTCCTCATATTGAAGTCTATTATTTCCCTCTATTTAACTTTGTCACATCACCTCTGACGAAGGGATACCCCTAATATCCCAGAAACAGCTGTAAGACTAACTTTCTCTTTATAAATGTCCTGAAAATTCCACACAACCTTGGCTTTGTTGCCTCTATTTAACACACTCACACTCACACACATATATCTGTATGTATGTATGTATGTATGTATGTATGTATGTATGTATGTATGTATGTATGTATGTATGTATGTATGTATGTATGTATGTATGTATGTATGTATGTATGTATGTATGTATGTATAATTGACCAGTAGTTCTTAAGTTCAAAAAGAAACACACTCTAAAACTTGAGAGTTGTAATAATTAGAATAGTTATTGGTTATAGCCAGTCAGGGAGTTAACATATATGACAGGCTGCTTTCAGTTTCCATCTACTAAATCCACTCACAAGGCTTTGGTCAGCCTGAGGCTATAGTAAAAGACACTTGCCCAAGGTGCCACACAGTGGGACTGAACCCAGAATCATGTGTTTGGGAAGTAAGATTCTTATCACATGGCCACTTCATGTATATGTACAGACAAACAGACAGATAGATATACATTGGAGCTCCGACATCTGGCAACTGACTTGGTAAACACCCACAAAACTATTAACCATCATGCCAAAAATTATTAACCATCGTGCCTTGAGCACCTTTTTGAGTTCCTCCATGTGTCTAATACATGTGGGCATGCCTACAACATCAGAAAACAGCACAGTACCCATGACTTTCGGAAAAATTTTTTCACACTAAGAGTTGCTGAAGCATGGGACAAACTACCTGCATCAGTTGTTTGTTGCCAAGGCATTGCAACCATTAAACTCTCCATGCTTCTTGAAATTCGCCAACACTACACCTTATATCCCCACTTCCATGCGCATACACACATGTATATCATGACTCATACAGTGTTCACTTTCCTAACTTTTGTACATAATTCTATGTACTGTACATGCAACTTTGATGAGTCCTTGGGCTGACCAAAGCCTTGTGGGTGGATTTGGTTGACAGAAACTGAAAGAAACACATCATATATATACATATATGTATATATCTGTGTGTTAGTGTCTGTGTTTGCCCCCACCACCATTGCTTGACAACTGATATTGGTGTGTTTGTGTCCCCATGACTCAGCAGTTCAGCAAAAAGAGACCAGTAAAATAAGTACTAGGCTTACAAAGAATAAGTCCTGGAGTTGACTTGTTCAACTAAAATCCCTTAAGATGGTGCTCCAGCATGGTCACAGTCAAATGACTGTAATGTAAAAGAATAAAAGAGTATATATAAATAAATAAATATATATATATATATATATATATATATATATATACACAAAAGAAGGTTTGAAAATGCAATTTTAAAAGATGTTTATTTACTTTACCGGTTTCACTCTTTGGAAAAAGATTGTCAAAAGTAACATGTAGAAGTTTGGTTGCATTAATTATTGGTTGTTAAAAAATGCTACATTACATATATACAGTCTTTGGTAACAAGGACATGTTAAGGACATAAAAAAGTTTAACAAGTTCCTTAAAATATTGGGCACAAAAGATTACAACATAAATATACATTCTCAAGAAAATGTTAAAGATAGTTTCCAGAAGGAATTATTAAAAAGTTCAGTGGGATATTGGTATTGTATCTGTATATTTTATTCAAACATGCACAGAATATTGGTTGACACAGAGTACTACAATATATATATATACATTCTTTGGTGACAAAAGCATGTTAAGAACATAAAAAAGTTTCACAAGTTCATTGAAATATTGGGCACAAAAGATTACAACAAATATATTATACATTCACAAGATAATTTCCAGAAGGAATTATTAAAAAGTTCAGTGGAATATTGGTATACACGCACAGAATATTATGAGTTCAAAAAGGTTTACACTATAATAGTGGGGAAGCTATTCTGTGCGTGTATACCAATATTCCACTGAACTTTTTAATAATGCCTTCTGGAAATTATCTTGAGAATGTATAATATATTTGTTGTAATCTTTTGTGCCCAATTTTTCAATGAACTTATTAGACTTTATGTTCTTAACATGCTCTTGTCACCAAAGAATGTATATATATATATTGTAGTACTCTGTGTCAACCAATATTCTGTGCATGTTTGAATAAAATATACAGATACAATACCAGACAGATTTCTGAAACTATTTTATTGTTTTATTTAATCCTTTAGTATTCAGATTACTCTGTCAAACATACTTATTTCTTCCCATTGTTATGAATTAATCTTGCATTATCTTGTAGCTTTGAGGTTTGGATGAGTTGAATGTTATTTTTAGAATGTCATTGTAGGATGAGTGTGAGAGGCCAGATCTGGCCAATTTGAACTTAAAAGAGGTAGAAAATTTTGGCTGGATATGGCTAGTTTAAATGCTAACAGGTTAAAACAAATATGGCAAAAAAAAAATAATAAAATCAGAGGAAGGACTGGAACACAGTTTTGACATGTGTATTTGTATGTTTGGTAAAGTGTTAATAAACATTTATATTTTAGTTATTTACCTATTTTTATCATTTTAATCAGAGGGAAGACAGTTTCATAACCCATTACAGGGCCAACAAGACTGATGAGAGAGAGAGGGAGGGAGAAAGGTATCCTCAAACCGAAATCCTGAGCTGACTGCTTGCAACAGAGTGGACTTGCTAAAGGCACCCAAGGTGTAGATACCAGGCAATAGGTTAACCCTTTGGCATTCAGGTTACTCTGTTAAATGTAATGTATATTGATTCCCATTGTTTTGATTTAATCATGCATTATCTTGTAAATTTAAGATTTCAATGATGTTATTGTGTATTTTCAGAATTCCATTGTAGGCTAGGTGTGACAGGCTGAATCTGGCCAGTTTTAACATAAAACAGGTAGAATATTTTGGGACAGATATGGCCAGTTTAAAAGCTATAGGGTTAAGTCTACCATACAAATAGGCCATAGCAAGATTTGAATTTGAAAAAAGAACACAGCTGGAACAAACACAAAGCATCTGCTCCAACATTCTTATACTTCCACCAATCCGCTGCCTTGTATTGGTACTTTTTTAATTGACTCCCAAAGGATGGATGAAAGGCAAGTTAGACCTCAGTAGCATTTGAACTCAGAGGCAAAATCCAAACAAACACCATAAAGCATTCTATTTGGCACTCTAGCAGTTCTGCCAATTTGTTGCTTTCATTCAATGTTAAGATTTAAATTGTCCATCATTCATAAGTTTGAACTGAAACTTAGTCACATTGAAAATGTCAGTCTGGCATATTCTTTTTCAGAGGCTATAGTTGCTACATATTGTCTTCAAACTATATAAAATAATAAAATATTCATGAGAGAAGGAGAGTCAGATTAATGAGAGGGTCATAGCTCAACTAATTAAGGAGAGAGTTAGTCTAGAAAAATAAATATTCTAAACCCAATATCAAGCCAGGATTTCATGCAGAAGACAGATTTAAACAATATCATTACATCCTTAACTTTTCAGATGACAGTTTTGAAAAATATTAAAACTTGTTAATGAAAGATACTGTGGGTGTGTGTAAGAAGTTTACTTCCAAACCACAGTGTTTTGGTTTCAGTTACACTGTGCTGCACCTTGGACAAGCATCTTCCACCAGAGCACCAGACAAACCAAATCCTTGTGAGTGGATTTGATAGATGGAAATTGTGTGGAATCCCATCATATATGTACACATACACACACACACACACACACACACATATATATATATATATATAATATATATATATATAAATATAATATAATGTGTGTGTATCTATGTGTATGTGTTACTTTTTTCTCTTTTTATTTTCTTTACCTTAACACTCAGATTGGGATTTGTAACACATTGCCTAAATACCAATCTTGCGAAATTAGGCTTCTCAAAACCAGAGAGGAGAAAGCTAACTAGAAGACTACAAATCCAATCTTTCACTGGAACTGTAAAAATCTGTAAAACTTTCTAGTTTACCATCTAAATATATATGAGCATGTCTAGATATGCAAGAGAATACATACATAAAGCAAAACATACAAATCTGCACACACACACATACATACATACATACATACATACATACATACATACATACATACATACATACATACATACATACATACATACATACACACACACATACAAGGCACGTGCCGTCAGTAACTACTCAGGGTAGGCAGTTGGTGACTTTTATGTAGTAAAACACAAAAAATAAGTGAAACACAAGCGTGCAACTGAGTTGAGGGCAGATTTACCTCTGCCTGTATAGCATGTAAAGAAAACGGTGTTGTAGGAATGTACAGAGAAAAAAAAATCAATGTTTATGTGCATGTATATCTGTGTATGTATGAGTAGTAATTAAAAAACAAGTGGTAAAGCGTGCAATGAAAATACATATGCTATGGTAGTGAAACTAGTAATTTATAATGGTGTTAGGAAAATGCCATTTTGAAAAATTGTGGTAGTTAAGATAAATATTAGTAAAAAAAAAAATCGGTGTTGTAGGTAGATGTTCTAAGCATCAAGTAACGTGTAAATTATTTTTCATATATTTCAACTATATTGAGCTTAGCCGCAAAACAAAGTGTTAACATGTAAAGAATGAACCTGATGTCGCGGTAGCAACTTTCCAGTTTGGAGAGTCGTTTCCCTTGGTATGCAAAAAAATTGATGATATTGCCTTCGTGCATCACTATATGCGAACGATTACCAACCTTTTTTACGCATCGCGCAGATTTCACGCAAAACAATTTTTTCACATATATTTGTAATGCATAAAACACCCTGCAGATAGTCAATAATGTGAAAAAAAAAATTTTTTTTAATTTATCCTTTCAATATGGCCCGGTATCAAATGATGTATGACTCGCTATTGGTTGAAAGTGGCCTGGTAGATATTATGGATTTTATTATCAGCTACACATTTCAACGAGCTATAAATTGCAGTGCGTCATTTAAGCAAAGTGACATATTACTTTCAAGTTGGCTTCTCTTCAGAGAGCAAACCCGACTCAACGCATTAAATTTCAGTTTTCTCTATTGTATACGAAACCTGCTCAAATTTTCAAACATTATTTTATTGAATTTTTATTGATGCAGATCACAAATACTTTCTCCAAACCGTAATTTTTTATTTACGTTCTACATGGCTGCCGATTCTGTATTTGCATATCTTATTGTTTGATGAGGGTCTCGGAAATTATCTTTGGGTAATTGTTCAGTTTATATGCGTAAAAATATAAAGGGACATAACTGATTAAAAGAAGTAAAGGGACTTATTCTTGTTTTCCTGAATTGCGCCATATGAACTCGTGCAAATAGGAAACAAACAAAGCCTCTGAAATTTCAAATTGACGGCGTAACTTGCGTTTAACACGCATTCACATATTTTCACATACATTCTGTATTTTACATGAGGGTATTTTCCTTGGCATGATGAACGAAATTTTTTTCATGTACAATCACCTCTACCATTTAGAATTCCAGTGTTATTGTTAGATCGCCAGCCATCACTTACTATGTGGTTCCCTGGTAGAATCTATCGTTCAACAAATGCTGTCAAAGTTGCTCAGTACGATCAGGTACTTCAACTAAGAAATATTTCTTCGGTCCATATTTTGGTGTATTTAGCTATGACGCTTTAGTTATGTCCCTTTACTTTTTTATTTACGCACGTAAAGTGAGCAATTACCTATCTTTGTTGTAGGTAAGAGTCAGTTGTGTTGTTGACTCTATACTTTACTGGTATTTAAAGGGAAAATACTTGACCTCGGCAAGATTTGAACCTAGAAGGAAGAGCCGTAACCAAATTTAACGATTTTTCCAATTCACCATATAGTTTTGTTTTATTTGTTTCTAAAACAAGTGAAAAATCGTTAAAATCTCATGAGTAATAAATAACAAAGAGAGAGAATGTGACAAAAGGTTAAATTAATAAAAGAAGATAAAATATTACATGCGCGCGCACACACACACATACATACATACGTATATGCATACATATATGCATGCATGCATGCATGCATACATACATACATACATACATACATACATACATACATACATACATACATACATCACATCACATCACCACACCACACCACAACCACAACCACACCACACCACACCACACCATACCACACCACCACACCACACCACACCACCACACCACACCACAAGCAGTTGTCCGATGAGACATGATGTAGTTAGAACGTTATAATGAAATCTGTCGGAAGAATAACCGGGAGGACAAAGAAATAAGGACCCGCATTATGGTAGAAGCCATAGCCACTCATAATAAAAAGAAGTACTGGTGGAATGTCCCGGTGAAGACCTCAATAAAATGTAAACACAACAAACCTGTTATAACGATTTGAGATAGAGAAGAGAAACGGTGCACAGTTGTGGAAATTAGCTGCCTGGTGGATGTTAACATAAAGCTGAAGATCAGTGAAAAAGAGAATACCTACGTTGAACCATTGAGAAATATGCAGTCACTCTATTCAGATTACAAGTTCAGGTTTTTATACCTGTAATTATTGAGACCCTGGGATATGTAACACACTGCCTAAATACCAATCTTGAGAAATCAGGCTTCTCAAAACCAGAGAGGAGAAAGCTAATTCGAAGACTACAAATCCAATCCTTCACTGGAACTGTAAAAATCTGTAAAACTTTCTAGACGTTTACCATCTAAATATATATGAGCATGTCTAGATGTGCAACTATATGCATGAAAATACATACATAAAGCAAAACATACAAATCTGCACACATACAAACATACATACATACATACATACATACATACATACATACATACATACATACATACATACCAGGCACATACCGTCAGTAACTACTCAGGGTGACCTTTATGTAGTAAAACACAAAAAATAAGCGAAACACTAGCGCCCGACTGAGTTGAAGGCAGATTCACCTTTGCCTGTATAGTACGTAACGAAAACGGTGTTGTAGGAGTGTACACAGCAAGTGTACTACAGCAGTACTATGCGTATGTTAAATAGTGAGATTGAAAAGCAGGTGCAAATTATGCCTACCTAATCTACAAAAGAATGAAATATTTTGTATTTTACGCATAGTAATCAGATTAACCTTCATAATTTTATTGAATTAGATCCATATTTTGCCATAAATGGAAAATGTTGGTATCGATCTATTTAATTCAAGGTAGGCACTGCCTACCTTGCCTACCTAGGGGGCACGTCCCTGATACTTACTTACATACATAAATACACATACACACGACCAACACTATATATATATATATATATATTATATATATATATATATTATATATATATATATTATATATATATATATATATATATATATATATATATATATATATATATATATATGTATATATATATATATATATATATATATATATAGTTAATCCAAACAAGAAAACACACAAAAAAAACACAAAAAAACACACCAACGCGAGGACGTGGAACAAATAAAGTATTATTGGACGCTCAGGAAAGAAGGGAAAGAGGGTTTAACGTTTCGAGCGGAGCTCTTCGTCGAAAACAAAGGAGAAGGAAAGCTCCAGAGAAGGGAAGACAGAGGGAAAAAAATTGCTGGCGGTGCTCACGAGGTCACACACATATATATATATATATATATATATATATACTAGCTGATGGCTTATCCCTTGGTTCCGTTCTCATAATTGCTGCCTCCTTCAGTGTCTGGTCCCAGTGAGCATCGTCCTCCAGTAGTCCAGGTTTGGCGCAGGCTTCTCTATAGGTCGTGCAGACTTCCCATTGTGTCTTCGAAAGTCTGTGAATGATGTAAGACCTCTGACAGTGTGTTGTAGTAAATGCAGAAAGAAGCACTCCTGCTGGTTAGGGTGAACAGTGTATACCCGCGCGATGGCCCCACTTCCGAAGACAGCATCTTCTTCCAAGCCCTCAATGCGTGTTCCTTGCTTGCGTCTGTTCCATCTACTGTGTTCCCAGGTATAGTAACGGGGACCTCTACATACAACAGTGTTCAGGCCAAAAGATCACATTTGAAGAAAGCTGTCAAAGTAGTTTCTCATGGATTCAGAACTATATTTCGAACATTGTCTTCTGTGAAATATACTCCCTGGCCATCTTCAAGATGTACAGATAGATTTTAAGAAGGTGTTCCTACATGTAAACAGGGTGTGACCTTTGTATTGACAGTGTGTTTGTCTAAAAGCAGAACTTCATGCAGCACTTGTCAATTGGCTGAAGTGACATGAAAGGCATCATCATTAATGGCATATTTGTGAACAAGTCACTAATCGAAATAAGTGGATCTATTGTTTAGGAAAATACTATTTACTTGTTTAAGGGTTGTACTGGATAAATTACGAAAATAACTCAAACAGTTCAAATACTAAGAATTAAGCATACTCAATTTGATTCTTACCAAATCGTATAGGAAAATGAACGGGTTATTTCCTCTGGCTGTTAAAATAAAATACATTAGTTATATATAAGGATCCTTTCCAGGGGCCCTATTATCGATTGTTTTTCAACAATCTGAATATGCCATGAGGTTTCCAGACATGAGTTCTACTTACGTGTCAAGTTTCATCACAATCGATAAAACGATGTAGGAGGAGTTGGCTAACAACTCCGCGAACAGACTCACCCACAGACAGAATTTCCCACGTATGTAGTTGATATATATATATATATATAAAGTCAAACACACATGCACAAGGTGTGTGTGTGTGTGTATTGTTAGTTCGTGGGGCGGCTGCATTTTCTTAGGTGTGAGAGAATATATTCAAAATGTCTCTGGTGTAAAACACCTGAAAGTAAGTCATACACCAAGGGCATTGAAAACATATTCTCTTATGCCTAAAAAAAACGCACTCACCCCACGAGCTAGCAACACATATACCTTGTGTATCTGTGTTCGATTTTGTTTATATACCCCAAACTGCTTCTGATTCATATATATATATATGTGTGTGTGTGTGTGTGTGTGTGTGTGTGTGTGTGTGTGTGTGTATAATAGTAGGAAATATAATTCCAAACTTACAGGAAAGAATTCAATTTAGCAATTCTAAATCAAATTTCACAATATATAATATACTAGCAGCATAGCCCGGCGTTGCCCGGGTATGTAAGAAACTTTGTCGATAAGCAATGTCCTTTACCTTTTTACCCTTTTTTGTACTCATTGAACCGTTATTTTGTAAAATGAAGCCTAAAAGGCATTAAGGCATTCAAAGCACAGTTCCCTTGCATGCATGAAGAAAATCTATGACATTCAAAGTGCATTTTCTGGTTTTGTTTAGCACACTCAACCCAGTTCTGCGGTTTTTCCCAGTAATAACGTATCCTATTGGAATCAAAAGGGCCATATAGCTCCTTGGAGCAGACATGATGCTCGCTGTGAATTTCAAAAAACATTCCTGCCAATTTGTTAAAGATATTGTCGAAAATATGTCATCTTGAATTTGAACGCGATTTCTTAAATTGGCATGATTTTATCGATTTTTTCTGATGGTAAGGTATTGCATGGAAAACTAACGACAGAATTAAGTTCCTTAGGGTAACATTAAGCTTCACCATTAGTTTGGTGAAACTCGATTGCATGTTGCGAAAACTACAACGGAAAGCTTAGATTCTAGACCCCATGTCGAATTTATCGATTTTTTTCAGAACTGGGGGAACTTTTCAAAATTTTCGCTGCATTAGTTTTGAATTATGACATTGGGCTATGTGTGTGTCAAGTTTCATCAGAATCGTTTGAAAGCCGTGGTCAGGGTGAGGGTACAACCTGACAGACACACAGACACACAGACAGACAACTTGCCTTTTATATATATAGAGATTACTCTTTTACTCTCTTACTTGTTTCAGTCATTTGTGTGTGGTCATGCTGGAGCATCGCCTTTAGTCGAGCAAATCGACCCGCGGACTTATTCTTTGTAAGCCTAGTACTTATTCTATCGGTCTCTTTTGACGAACCGCTAAGTTACGGGGACGTAAACACACCAGCATCGGTTGTCAAGCGATGTTGGGGGGGTCAAACACAGACACACAAACATATACACACACATATACATATATACGATGGGCTTCTTTCAGTTTCCGTCTACCAAATCCAATCTCAAGGCTTTGGTCGACCCGAGGCTATAGTGCCACGCAGTGGGACTGAACCCGGAACCATGTGGTTAGTAAACAAGCTACTTACAACACAGCCACTTCTACGCCTTATATGTATATAGTTAAGAGAAATAACCTCTATTAAGCATTTCAATAGTGAAAGACATTATCCATATTAAATAAAAAAAAAACTGAAATACACTATAATAAATATAATTCAAAAAATCAATAGATTTAATTAAATTTAATTTTTTGAATAATATTTATCATAGTATATTTAAATTTTTTCTATTTAATATGGATAATGTCTTTCACTATTAAATTGCTTAATAGAGGATATTTCTCTTAATTATATATATATATATATATATATATTATATATATATATATATATATATATATATATATATATATATACTAGGAGTATAGCCCGGCGTTGCTCGGGTTTGTTTTCTTTTCAACCCTTTAGATTTGGAATTTTTGAAAAGTAAAAATTTTGCATTATGTGACTTGTTATTCTCTTTAAGTGAACATTTTTCTGGTTGAAATACACTGAAAAATGGCGACACAGCAGTCAAAAAATCGTAAAAAATAGGGATTTTCATAGGAAAAATTCAAATCGGATGATGTTAAGACCAAAAATTATTTACATAAAAAAGATTCATCTATTTTTAAGTATTTTATACTAAACAATATAAATAAACGTCGGATGATACAAGGGGCGGTAACTTGTATAAGATATTATTAATGATACGAGGGGCCCGACAATAACGCTTACAAATTCTTGTTTTTAATCAGATTTTTTTACTGCGCACATTGTTAGGGTTAGTATAGCACAGCTATTCACAAATACCTGTTCAGTGGTAGAGGGACGTGCAAGAAATACCAACCAAATCGGTTAATGTTTACAAGTACACCTGCACGTCAACCCCACCACTTTTCTTTGTTATATATATATCTATATATATAAAACTGTAGTTGTGTGAGTGTCTGTCCCCTTCGATTTAGATTCCTAACTACTCCCACATTTTGCGGTGCAGTTTAACCAAATTCGGGTATCTTATAGTCGTGATTCATATCGAGCCCGTCTGGGTATTAGCGCGCGTCTACGATGAGTCTACGATTTTAAAAATAATTTAACATCATTTTTTATTCCATTTTAATGCATATTTTTTTCGTGTGTCGATGGCGGCGGAGTTGGCGTCCATGCTCACAGCTGCACCTGTGTTGCTTCTCCCCCTTCTTCCCTCCCTCGTGAAGCTGTGGGGAAGGGAGTGTAAAGAAATCAACGTCGTAAAGCGTTGTCAAGGAGACCAGCGTTCTTTTAGAACATCGACTTCATGGCTTGAAGTCGCCAAAACAGAAATCGCTAAAAAAGCTGAAACAGATCCACAAAAACGGCAATTACCGCCACACAGGGCAGGTTTCCAGTGCAAACAATTTGCACAACCGAATGTTTTAGTTGTTGCACAAATCTTTATATATAAAAGTAAGGTTGTGTGTCTGTCTCCTACGATTTAGATTCCTAACTACTCCCACATTTTGCGGTGCAGTTTCACCAAATTCGGGTATCTTATAGTTGTGATTCATATCGAGCCCATCTAGGTATTAGCGCGCGTCTACGATGAGTCTACGATTTAAAAAAAAATTTACCATCATTTTTTATTCCATTTTAATGCATTTTTCGCTATTATATAAGGGAAGTAACTCTCTAAAAATGTCTACGATGAGTCAACGATTAAAAAAAAAAAATTACCATCATTTTTTATTCCATTTTTAATGCATTTTTTGCTATAACTCACTAAAAATGCTTATATAGTTATTTCCCTTACAAACCAGAGCAACGCCGGGCGATACTGCTAGTATATATATATAAGATCAGCAACAATTTAGATTCAAATGAATATGGTACTTAATTTAGATGCACCAGAATTTTGTATGGTGTTACCCATAAAAATTTGCGGGGTGATTATAATAAAAAATAAGCAACAAGAATGACTCCGGTGATTTGGTACAATTGTTTCGTACTACAACATTTTATTAAAAGCTGTAAATATTACAGCAGATTTAAGATGCTGAGTACTCTTCAGCCAATTTATATAGGTTTTGAGTATATATATATATATATTATATATATATATATATATATATATATATATATATATATATATATATATTATATATATATTATATATATATTATATATATATATATTATGTGAAATAGAAAGATGAATAATCTTGTAGTAGATTAATCAAAAGTTTAACCGATACCTTAGTAGCAAAAATCACAGCAGTGAACAGCACGGTTGGAGGTACAACCATCTGGCGTTGCAACCGTGCGTTGGTGCGGATAATTGAAATTAAAACATTATTGGTGAATTGAAGAAATGGAGCTGAACGCAGATTGAACAGAAATCGTTTTATTTCATTCTACACGTGTTTCGAAAGGCACAAATTACCAAAATCCGATTGAATAATGGGACCATATTGTGTCTTTCTCTTCAGGAAGAAAAAAGGAAATCCGTTGGAAAAACAAAAACAGAACAGAGGCAGAGCAAAAAACAAATCGAACTGTGCTCCTAAGAGCCCGTGGCGAAAAAAAAAAAAAACCTTTTTTTTTTTTTTCGCCATGGGCTCTTAGGAGCACAGTTCGATTTGTTTTTTGCTCTGCCTCTGTTCTGTTTTTGTTTTTCCAACGGATTTCCTTTTTTCTTCCTGAAGAGAAAGACACAATATGGTCCCATTATTCAATCGGATTTTGGTAATTTGTGCCTTTCGAAACACGTGTAGAATGAAATAAAACGATTTCTGTTCAATCTGCGTTCAGCTCCATTTCTTCAATTCACCAATAATGTTATATATATATATATATATATATATTATACATTATAGCCTCTGGCCCACCAAATCCTTGTGGGTGGATTTCGTACACGGAAAGTGAAAGAACATTGTGGTATATATGTATATATTAGTGTGTGTGAGTGCGTGCGTGCATGCGTGCGTGCGTGCGTGCGTGTGTGTGTGTGTGTGTGTGTGTGTGTATGTGTGTGTGTACCTCCACCATTGTTTTACAACCGATGTTGGTGTGTCTACATACCTATAACTTAGCGGTTTGGCAAAAGTCACTGATAGAATAATTAGTCGGCGGTGCTCCAACATGGCCGCAGACACATGCCTGAAAAAAGTAAAACAATAAAAAAAACTATGCCATTTTCATCCCGAGCAAGGCCGGGTATCTCTGCTAGTATGTATAAAGATGAGGAAAATAATAATCGTGTACAGCACATGGTTTTGGATGACTGGAGATTGGCTATAAATCAAATAGCCAATGCTATTAGCATATTCCGAGTGAGATTTGAGAATATCTGCTCAATGAACTTGGTATGACGGAGGTTTCTGCTCGGTGGGTGTCACGTCTTATGATATCTGATCAAAAGTGCACCAGGCTGATCATATCACGGGAAAATCAGATATGGTTTTAAGTAGATCCAGCTGGTTTCCTTGAACGCTTCCCATCTCAGGAAGAGTATTAGCTTCATCACTGAGCCAGAGACAATGAGACAATCTATGCAGTAAAAGTATCTCTTCTCACCTTCTCCAGAGAAGGCCAATGTCGTTTCATCTGCAGGGAATGTCATGGCCTCAGTATTTGGGTAATTATTGACTGTCTTCAATGGAGAATACTATGTCAACTTACTGAGGCAGTTAACAAACGCCCCGGAAAAGTGACGAAAAGGGTTTTGTTGCATCAAGACAATGCTTCAGAAGACAAGTCCATGGTTTCAGCAGTGCAGTGTGTGTGTGTGTGTGTGTGTGTGTGTGTGTGTGTGTGTGTGTGTGTGTGTGTGTGTGTGTGTGTGTGTGTGTGTGTGTGTGTGTATCTGTTTGTCTGTCTGTCTGTCTGTGTGCGTGTATATAAGCACCATAAAATATATCCACTGCATTTCAGAGCTTACTTATTAGTATAACGTTAAGCCCCGGAATATTATTACAAGGGAATAAGTATAACCGGAATAAGTTTGCATACATTTATAATTGGCCAAAACGATTATTCAGGAAACGTATTTAAAACAGGAAAAAACAATAAGTTTTCACAAGCAAAGATATTTAAAACAGCGACGATGTTTTGATCTTCATTGTTCAATTTTTTATCTCCTAATGAAACCGTATACTTATCGCATTGAAATTAATTATGAAATTTTGTTTAATAATAACGTTATTTTATGAATTATGACGATTGCGTTCTTACAGTGGAAACAGCTGCAGAACTGAATGAAATTATGAATCATCTCTACCTTTTTTTACTATTCTCTCTCTCACCCTCTCTCTCTTATACTCTCTCACCTCTATGTGTGTGAGCGTTTATGTATGTATGTATGTATGTATGTATGTATGTATTTATGTATGTATGCATGCATGTATGTATGTATGTATGTATGTATGTATGTATGTATGTATGTATGTATGTATGTATGTATGTATGTATGTATGTATGTATGTATGTATGTATGTATGTATGTATGTATGTATGTATGTATGTATGTATGTATGTAAGTATGTATTTATGTATGTATGTATTTATGTATTTATGTATGTATGTATGTATGTATGTATGTATGTATTTATGTATGTATGTATGTATTTATGTATGTATGTATGTATGTATGTATTTATGTATGTATGTATGTATGCATGCATGTATGTATGTATGTATGTATGTATTTATGTATGTATGTATGTATTTATGTATGTATTTATGTATGTATGTATGTATGTATGTATGTATGTATGTATGTATGTATTTATGTATGTATGTATGTAAGTATGTATGTATGTATGTATGTATGCATGCATGTATGTATGTATGTATGTATGTATTTATGTAAGACCTGTGGTTTCATGTGTTTACTGGTCGGCTTATATAGGCTTGTCACTAAGTGGTATTTGCGTCGTACTAGCGTTTATCATTATAATTTAATGTTGCGCAGATGTCTCTTTATGATGACCTCATTTGTCACTTCATCTGATGAAAGTCCTCTGGTGATGGAAAATCGGTGACTTTTGCAGACCTAACCAGCTGGAAGAGCACTGTAAGTTACAACTTTCGTCTGCCACCTAGACTTCCAAGCCATGCAGATCTGCAGTGAGACGAGTAGTCATTTGAGAGGTCATGGACAGAAAGCAATCATCTGTGAAAATGGAGCAATCGCCATATGTGTATGTATATATGTATGTATGTGCATCTATGAATGCATTCATGCATGCATGAATGCATGCATTTATGTATGCATGTATATATGTATGCATGCATGAATGCATGTATGTATACATGTATAGATAGATAGATAGATAGATAGATAGATAGATAGATAGATAGATAGATAGATAGATAGATAGATAGATAGATAGATAGATAGATAGATAGATATGTCTGCATTTATATTCTTCTGAAAAGATTATCTTGAGAGTGGACAACATCATCGTGGAGTCGTCTCGAGACACTGGTTGGCTTCTATTAGCGGTCAGTATTGTTTAATATTGCACAGGTTAAGCTATGCAATTATTATTAAACATTATGTTCTGAAAGCTTGAATTCCTATATTTGTAAGGACTTTTATTAGTCATTAAACAAAAAGCATCAGCAGTACTCATTACCTCGAGAGCTAGGATCATCTTACCTAAGTTCCATACTATGACGTGTGTACAAAACCTTCGGTTTCAAAACGCAAAATAAATAAATAAATAAATAAATAAATAAAAATATGAAGACTGATTCGATAGGGATTCAACACACTCGGCAGACTCCAGAATGATATGCACAAGGCCTACAGAATAATTCGAGAGAAACCGTTTTTTTTTTTTTAGCTTAAAAAGTATTAGTGAGTTATTTCGGAGTGAAACTCGGTCCACTCTGAACTACAGATGTAAAAAGCGCAAACAATCTCGATGCATGTTGCAGGTATGATTTATTCAATTTCTATGATGCAATGAAGACATTTAATGGTTTCGGGAATTTTCCCATAGCACCAGTCAACTCATCAGGCTGCGCATCTTTACTGAAAGACAAGCTGCATACGAATGCACATCTTTACGGAAAGTTTCTTCTACGTAGCACCTTGGGAAAATTTCTTCTACTATAACCTCGGGCTGACAAAAGCCTTGTGAGTGAATTTGGTAGACGGAAACCGTAAGGAGCTCGTCGTATATATGTATATATATATATTTGAGTATTTGTGTCTGCGTTTGTCCCCACCACCATCGCTTGACAACCGATGTTGGTGTGTTTACGTTCCCGTAATTTAACTGTTCGGTGAAGAGATCGATAGAATAAGTACTAGGCTTACAAAAAATAAATCCTGGAGTCGATTTGTTCGACTAAAAATTTTTCGCTGTAGGCAAATAGGTGTACATACAGCGAGTCAACTCACAGCGTTCCCTAACCAGACAGTGGGATGAATCCGCTTCGGAGTAGTTATCTCTTCTTCATCTACAGAGAGCGGAAAGCAAGTGCTGCAAAGTGATACGAGACAGCTACCTCTTATGATATTCCCGTCACCTATTGTGTGTGTATGTGTGTGTGTGTGTGTGGTGTGTGTGTGTGTGGTGTGTGTGTGTGTTTGTGTGTGTGTGTGTCTATGTAAGTATGTATCTATTTTTTCTGAATTTGTGTGAATGTGTATCGAATAATATATCAGTTGAATAAGGTTAAAACATGGTCTGGATTTTAGGTTTTTTTATTATGGTATTTTAACATTAAAAATTTTTTTGTAATGTTCATAGAGTTCATTTAGTGCTTTCATACGTTCGTAGTAATCATCAGATTTCAAAATTTATTTAACTGACAGTTGAATTCTTGACAACTGTAGTACCTCTTAGAACGTTCCAAGAAGCTGAATTTTTGGAATGCGGTTTTGACCAACCCACATGCAGCTTAAACGTCATGGTTTGCCGTGTGTACCGATATTCTGCAATTTGTTTATATTCATATGTTAACGATACTTTTTAATCCACATCATTAACTGGTTGCTATATTATTGTTGTTATTTCCATTCAGAACCGGTTTGAACATTTTAATAAACCGTTTTTGTTTTATCTTTCTTCCAACCTCACTTGTGTCATGTAGTTTGTGGAAAGGAAAAATTAGAAACATTTTCTGACCACATGTTTCTATATGTTCGCTCAATGGAATTTGGCGAACATTGGTGTTCCGGATTTGTTGTCTGTGGACTGGTGAGCGTTCCGATAATGCATCCCCTGTCTCGCCTCTATATAGTTCGTAGCAATTCGGGCATTTAATGCAGTTGATCAAATTTCTGCTTTTGCTGTTCATATCTGCATTTGCGAAAATCTGTCCATTTTTTGTTCTAATGGATCTACCAGTATGCATGTATTAACACGTTCCACATTTGTTATCATTATACTTCGATACTGTAAAAGTTTTATGCTGTTTGTTCATGTTGAATTTTGCCTTTGTTAATAGTTTCTTTAGGTTATGTGGTTGCCTTTTGCTTAAGATAAGTGTTTGATTAATTATTATGTTTTTTAATTTTTCACTTTGTTATGATTGGCAAAATTGTTTTGATGATGTTAAAAATGTTTTGATGATGCGGATTGTGTGTTACTAGAAATGGTATTGTGTTCCGTTGATGGGTTTGTCTTTTTCGTGTTGCCTTAAGTTGTTCTATAGGTATCTCTTTTGCCCGTTATATGCTATTTTCTATAAGTAGGAGAAGGTAATTTTGCAGAAATCCTTTGAGTTCTATAAGTTGATGTTTCTGGTATTTGGATCATCTACTATAGTACAAATTTTCCTGGATAGACAGTACGGGATGTTGCGTTTTGTGTGTGTTGGGTGGCATGATTTGAAATTTAGGTACTGGAGTGTATCTGTGCTTTGGTAATGTCAGTTGTGATTGTGGTGTTGCTCATTTCTCTTGTGATTTATCTATATACGTATGTATTGATGAACATAGGCATATGTGCATATATATATATATATATATATATATATATACATATACACATACGTATGTATATATATATATATATATGTGTGTGTGTGTGTGTGTGTGTGTGTGTGTGTGTGTGTATTATGTACGTGTATATATATGTGTGCATGTGTATGTCTATATATATATATGTTGTATTGATGAAAATAGGGATATATGCATATATATATATACATACACGTGTGTGTGTGTGTGTTTATCATGGACTCTCCCCTCGTTAGACGACGTATAAGGGTTCGGCAATTTCTTGCTGAACGGACATATTTTGTGAGCTTATAGAGACAAATGCACCACCCTAAGAGAAAGTATCGCATTGCCAAGACCTAGCCATCGAACCAACCACCTCAACTCCTATGAAATAAACCTAATCATCCAACCCAAAGGGATTTATCACCTACTCAGTTGGACCCTGTTGGCTCCAAAGAAGACAACAGCGATGATTGGAAGGAGATACCCAAAAGGAAAAAAAAGAAGAAAAGACTCCACTCTAACACACCACCAGAACACAGGCACACAATCACCATCACACACATTCACATTACCTACACCACCAGCACCGCACACCAAAAGCACAGTCACAAATTTCACAGTCATCAACATAAAAAACGTATCCCTCATGAAACACATACAAGAGACAACACAGACATTGCACCATACAATCCTATTAGTACGCTACCGCATGGCCTCAAGCACATACAAATAGTAAAAATAAACAGTGACCAATACATCCACCTAAAGAAAAACTACCCCAATGCTATAGGGAGTCTACAGAGAACCATTACCAAACACCTTTACAAAAACTTAATCGTGAAAACCTAAGGGAGAGAGGAAAATCTTTCAACACCCACGCACACACGCACAGCCCATAATATAAATAACTCCTCTTTTCTTCTCTCATGTTCTCATTCATGTTAGGCAGCATGTCTAACTTGAGCCTGAATTCCTAGGTTTTACCCCAGCGACTAGTTTGGCTCGTGGCTTGTGGGGTCTCCACGTCCAACCCAGCATGCTTCCCCCTTTGGCTACCTCTTTGTTATTATTGTTTTATTCATTTTTTTTTATCTTCACACCTGTTATTACTGTTTACTCACAATCACGCTGTTTATCGACTAAATGTTATCGACTACATGATTCCACCCTGTCTGTCCTGTATTGTCCCTCTGTGTAAAGCCCTTAGTGGCAAATAAAGAATTGGATTTCTTGCCGATCAACCACACCGATGATTTGTTTATAATGATCAAATGTTTGTGTATATATACGTAAGCTCACTCCCGTCATCAAATCGACATTACCTGTACAGGTGCACCGTGTGCTACATGTCAGACAACGAAATGATCGCAAAGCAACTTGAAATAAAGTGCTTTGCTCAAGAACACAACGCAAAGTCCGGTCTGGGAATCGAACCCATGATTTTGCAATCGTGAGTGCAACACCCTAACCACTAAGCCACGTGCCTTCATACACACACATACTCGTACATGCATACATGCATGCCCATGTCCAACGGAATTCCCGCTTGAACAACCAGATTGCAGCGTTGGTAGACTCAACAGGCGTATCGATTGAGGACCCTTATCAACAGAGTCAATTATTTGCCGAGGCTTTTTCAACTATTTTCAAACAAGATGATGGTAGTGAACCCCCTCCATTTGATAGATCGGTACCTCCAATGCCTAGATTGGTCATCGCGCGGGACGAAGTCAAACGTGTTATTCAAGGCCTCGATGTCAACAAGGGTCACGGCCCTGACGGCATACACCCACGGGTTATCAAAGCGTTGGCTCCGGTCATCTGCGAGCCCTTAACACGTCTATTCAATATGTCATTGGCGACGGGTGTTATACCTGCGGACTGGAGAACAGCGATAATCTGCCCAATTTTCAAGAAAGGGAGCCGCGAAGACCCGCTTAACTACCGACCGGTTTCCCTTACATCAATAATCAGCAAGATGTTCGAAACCATCCTTAAGAAAAGTATGATGCTCCACCTCCAAAACACAGCCTCTATCTCTGATTCCCAACACGGCTTCGTGCCGAAGAGATCATGTTTGACCAACTTACTGGTAATGGAAGAATTGGTGACGCGCATCCTCGATGATAGTGATGCTGTTGACATCGTTTTATTGGACTTTGGCAAAGCTTTTGACTCGGTAAACCACCGCCTATTACTTGTCAAGCTTCAAGCATATAGTTTCCATCCGGATATTGTACGTTGGGTTGGTGCCTTCCTCTCAGATCGCTCCTTCCAAGTCCAAGTTAATGGTTCGCGGTCCGACGTCTCCAGTGCGAGCAGTGGCGTGCCTCAAGGTTCAGTGCTTGGGCCCTTATTGTTCTTAGTCTTCATAAATGACTTGCCCGACGACCTCACGCAACACACCCTTCTATTTCCCGACGATATCAAACTGGTCGCTCCTCGCGGTGATATAGAGGATCTTCGTCGATGCCTCCACCAAATTTGGAAGTGGTCTAACAAATGGGACCTGTGTCTGAACGTGTCAAAGTGCTGTCATCTGCCTGTTGGCTCTCCTCCTGCAACTCAACTTGATTTCGAGCCGGGTCGTCTGCTGCTGGAGAGGACCGATCAGGTAAAGGACCTGGGTATCTTGGTGGATTCCTCCTTTTCGCCTTCGGACCAGTGCGTCCATGCTGCCAACAAAGCACGCGGAATTCTGTTCTTGATTCGACGGTCATTCGGAATGCTCACAGCAGCCATATTCCTACCACTCTATGTCACGCTGGTGAGACCCATATTGGAGTACGGGATTCAAGCATCTTCTCCTTATCTCCTCAAAGACATACAGCATCTCGAAAGAGTCCAGAAGCTGGCTACCCGCATGGTTCATGGTCTCAAAAATTTGTCCTATGAAGAAAGGCTGAGGACGCTCGACCTTTATTCTCTTGAAAAACGCCGCCGCCGTGGTGATCGCATTCTCGCCCACAACATCATAAGCGGAAAGTGTAACCTCTCGAAAGAGCTGTTCTTCACTCCTGCTCCAGAGCGTCGGCTGCGGGGTCATTCCGAAAAGCTCTACCTGCGACGATTTCATCTCAATCGAAGGAGAGGAGCTTTCTCCGTCCGGGTTGCGGATCCGTGGAACAAGCTGCCAGACGAGATGGTGAAGATGCCGACGACCGCTTTGTTCAAAGCCTCCCTTGACCTCAAGTGGCCTGAACTCTTTACATGAACACCACCCTGTACTTAACTCCATGTCCCCCTACATGGCCTTGCTATTTGCTTTTGAGCCAAATTAACTAACTAACTAACTAACTAACATATATACATACATGCATACATACGCGCGTGCGCGCATATATATATATATATATATATATATTTATGGGGGGTGGAATTAAGAAATAGGAGATTTTTTGTGAAAAGACTGTTTCGTGTTACTATTTCCAACTATGTTAATATTTTTCTCGTAGTGACTGTATATGACATTACAGTTGTTTATCTTATTAGAAATTTTGGTATTTGTAAAAATCTGGTTAGTAAAAGTCTTGTTATTTGGTCCATAGTCATTAAAAAATTTTCCCGTTTTATGGTGGAGTTATCATTACAAATATACTTCATAGAAATAAGATGTGTGCCAGGGTATTCCAATTCATGATGGTGCTTGGAATTTGTTGTGTGTTTATTGAAATTCATATCCATATAACTGTTGGTATGATTGGAAAACTCATTGTTAATTTTGTTGTACTTAATTTGATATTTATAACCAATATTCCTAAGAGTCAGATTATAATAGTTTTTATGCTTATTAAAAATTTCTTCAATAATAAATCTTAGAGCGTGTTATAAACAGTAGCTGCAACACATCGTGACGTATATTTGCCATTTAAATATGGCTAACCCCTAAGGGTGGATGCTACTGTAGTTTGTAGCCCCAGGAGGACACCTCCTACAGCTGGCTTTAGACACACTTTCAGTGTTTGCAAAGGGAAGCCGTCCTTCCCGTCTTCAACTTATGATACACACGGACTCGAGTTTCTGGGAACCTACTTTTCATCGACAACTGTGATTGTCACAAGCCGATGACGGGTCAATACCCAGAAACTCGAGTCCGTGTGTATCATAAGTTGAAGACGGGAAGGATGGCTTCCCTTTGCAAACACTGATAGGGCACAGAAAGTGTGTCTAAAGCCAGCTGGAGGAGGTGTCCTCCTGGGGCTACAAACTACAGTAGCATCCACCCTTAGGGGTTAGCCATATGTAAATGGCAAATATACCTCACGAAAAATTTCTTCATTCGAGGATAATGAATTAATTCTATTTTCAATGTTATAAGGTATGTTATCAAGAATATTAGTAGGATGATTGCTCTGCGAATGTATTTAAGTAATATTGCTATTAGGTTTATGGTATGGTTGGTAAGATAAAGTAGTGGGGTTAAAATTTGCATCCAAAAAGTTCACAGAAGTGTGCTCCTGCTCAATTATGATGGTAAGTCCATGGCTTTTGAAAAATTTGTGTAATCTCTTTATAATTATAATTACTATGATTATAATTTTTTATTACATATTTGTATTGTCTTTCGAAACGTACGTATGTATTGGATCCAACTTCGTATTAAATCTAATTTAATTCGACATCTTTTTTTCCTTCATTTTTTATACTTGTTTATGGTATATTTATACCTATAACGAAATTTTTCAACTATATATATATGTGTGTGTGTGTTTGTGTGTGTTTGTGTGTGTGTGTGTGTGTGTGTGTGTGTGTGTGTGTGTGGTGTGTGTGTGTGTGTGTATGTGTGTGTGTGTGTGTGTGTGTATAAACCAACGCAGAGTCTGATCAAGGTCTACTAAAAAGAAAAAGAAACTAGCCTGCCATCTGCATCTCCACGCAAGCTGTAATAGTTTTTGTGAGCACGTGGTTTGTACAATTTTCCGCAGGGTAGGAAGGAGGCAGGACATTTGATCGCAGTATGTTATAACCATATTTTGTTTATAGAAATCACACAAATAGTAGTTTAACATTCGTTACTTGACTATTCTAAATTCATGGAAATATTGCCTATAATTTAAAGCCTTGTTACTAAACTTTTGAAAAACAGTAACACTACCCTGATAGGTGATGCGTTGGAGGTGGGGATGAATAAACGAGATGGTGGATGAAATGATGTTCGGAATTTGATAAGTTCAGAACTTGAGGTTTGTTTATTTATTTCATTAATAAATTTGGCTATGCAGACTTAATCATGAGTGGAATATATATACGAGGGGCGTTCAATAAGTAATGCCTCTGACCCACTTGCCGTTGTTTGATCTAGCTGAAATTTTGCATGTACAATTCTTTATATTACTATAGATTACGTGGCAAATTACAGCTCCGAACTAACTGTGGTTTCTGATTTACATGTGTTTGAAATGAGTCAAGTGGGAATTGGAGCCTGTTGAGTGTCGAGCAGTGATACTGTTTTTGTATTTGAAATGACGCACAACACAGGAGACTTTTGATGAAATAAAAGTAACTTATGGTGATGATGCCCCATCATATGACCTTGTAAAAAGCTGGCATCGTGAATTCAAACATGGTCGGAACTCTGTGGAAACAGCTCCCAGATCTGGTCGCCCCCCCTTCTGCCATTGATGAGGCATCTGTCCGTCAAGTTGAGGCTGCCATTTTGGAAGATCGACGCATAACTATTCGCCAAATAGCCCATGAGGTCAAGATTAGTACCGGGTCTGTGGAAACTATCATTCATGACCATTTGCATATGCAAAAGGTGTCTGCCAGATGGATTCCCAGGTTGCTCACACTTTTCCAGAAGCAAGAACGCGTCGAGTGCTCGAGGATGAATTTAGGGATGTGCCAAGAAGATAAGCAAAAATTTTTCAAAAGACTGATTACACAGGATGAGACCAGGGTCCATCACTATGATCCAGAGACCAAAGCCCAGTCACTGCAGTGGAAGCACCATGACTCACCTCCTCCAAAGGAGACAAGGGTGCAGCCCTCCGCTGGCAAGGTCATGCTCACAGTCTTCTGGGACCAGGACGGAGTAGTGATGACAGATTTCCTGGCAAAGGGTACCACAATTACAGGAGCCTATCATGCTTCACTTTTGAGGAAATTAAGAGAAGCTATCAAAACCAAGAGGCGGGGCAAGATCAGCAAAGGCATCCTCCTCCTGCAGGACAACGCTCCGGTTCACAACTCGCGTGTCGCCAGATCAGAAGCACAGGCGTGCGGCTATGAACTCTTCCCCCATCCCCCTACTCTCTTGACCTTGCACCCTCTGATTTTCACCTCTTCCCAGCCATGAAGTTGTTTTTGAAAGGAAAGCGTTTCCCAGTTGATGCAGCCTTGATTTCTGAAGTCACGTCGTGGCTGGAGGACCAAGCTGGGGTCTTCTACGAAAACGGTCTCCGGAGCTGCATCAAACGATGGGAGAAATGCGTAACCCTGGGTTTTTCCTATGCTGAAAAAGACTAATACCTGTGCCAAGTTTCGTTGCTGTACTGCTATGGGAAGTGGGTCAGGAGCATTACTTATTGAACGCCCCTCGTATATATACATACATATATATATATATATTATATATATATATATATATATAATATATATATATATATATATATATATATATATATATATATATTATATATATATACGTATATTATATATTATGACATTTATTTCAGTTAGCTATTATACATCTTATTACGTTAATTAAGAAAATAATTATTTAATAAATAATTAAATAATTGAATTAAATTGAGACAATATGAAGTACGCCATGTTAGTAATTTAATAAACTTGTATAATTTTAATTTATGAATACCTTGTAAGATACTCTTCCAGCTGTTTATGGCTGGCCAAGTTCATCCTGCCCAGAGTGCGGCTGAACATCGACCTATTCCTGGGGTTCAGCGTCTTGATCAAGCTGACAAAGGTGGGGGACTCCACTACATGCAGCAGTAGCATGTGGTCGACAAACAGGTCTACAATCCTTCTGTCCACCATAGACTGACGGACGCCAGCGCCAGCAGTCTGGGCAAGCGTCTCGCCAATGCTGGGCTGGCGTGTTTTCTTTGCATATGGCTGCAACGACTGGCTACTGGTACTGCTACCAGAAGAATGCCTATTTCCCACGGGAAGAGCCGGCCTTGATCCTCTTCTCAAACTGGATTGTATGCGATGGGTGTTTTCTCTTGACATGCGACCTCAAGCTGTAGAGGCTCGCCGCTTGTTCCTTGATGATGGTCTCCTTGGGCTGGCATATGACGCACCGGAAGTACAGGATTTTGGCGTTCCTCTTATCCCTTGACGTAAGGACAAAGTAGTCCTCCAGGTGGGGCCACGGGTTCTGAGTCTCCTGGTTCTCAACCTGAGCGACCTCTACCTCACCCACAACCGTTGCAGACTTCTCAACAGGCCTTTCTTCCTCAGGCCGAACAAAAACGTTTTCACCTTCCATAACGATAAGCGATAACTTGATAAACCGATAACGTGCACTTGCTATCGTTGACACTGTAATGTGACAACGTCTTAAGTAAACACAACTCAAAATTGCAATATTGCTCGATGTTGGTCAGCTAGCTGCTGCGTCGACCAGTCACGTCTTGTCACGTGTACGCGTAGTCTGCCAATAGCGTGCTTGACGGACTCTTCGAGACACACTCACAACAGACAGGAACAAATGTGTGAATTTTGTTAGCAGAACTAAATTCAGCGGAAGCTAATTGGTCCGCTAACGGTCTCCAAAGTTAGCGAAAACGCTAATCGGATCTTTTCATTTTGAAGGCCAGATTTTTCTAGTTAACTAAATAATTTAAAACTTCGTATACTGGTAGAATGTGTCAAAAGAAAACATTAATTTCAGCTAGTTTTTTGGAGAAAAATGTATTTTATAAGTTTAAACGTAGTTTAAATCTGCGAATTTTAACCAATCGTATTGTCTGTTTTGATCTGAAATTATTAGCTGCATAGTGTTACTGTGACGTAGACAGCTATTTTGTGAAAATTTTAAACAACGTGGGTAAGAAGTAAGCAAACAGCTGTGGTAGATGTGGTTATCATGGCAGTGGTGGTGGTGGTGGTGTAGTAGTGACAGTGGATGTGTATGATGGCAGCAATTATAGTGTTGGTGTTGGTGTTTTTGTAGATGTGGTGGTGGTGGTGGTGGTGGTGGTGGTGGCGGCAGTGGATGATGATGATAATGATGATGATAGTAGTAGTGGCATTGATTATGTTAGGATGTCTCAGTGGTGGTCGTGAAGATGATTCTGATATTGATAGTCTTTGCATTGAGGTGGTGGCAGAGTCAGAGTAAATAATAGGAGCCCAGTTAACATAAGATTCTTAAATTTCGGAGATCATAAGATAGAGAGCAAGAAGTTAAAAGTTCCAATACTGGCCCAATTCCTACACCCCAGATTCTTCAACTATTTTATAAGAAAGGGGTTAATGGCAGGATAGGGATTCAGCTTAAAAATACATAAATAAATTACTGCTCCAACGATGTAATTTTAGTGTGTGTGTATGTATGTATGTATGTATGTATGTATGTATGTATGTATGTATGTATGTATGTATGTATGTATGTATGTGTGTGTGTATGTATGGATCAAAACAGTTTGATTCAAATTCTGTGGCACTTATATATTCATACATACATATACATGTAGATGTATATAACATATATATATATTGTATGTAAACATCTTTTATATATATATAATGTATGCATCTATAATACACACACATTATAAATATATATGCATTAGAATATGTGTGTATAGGTGTATATATATATATATATATATATATGCATATGTTTGTATACATGTGTGTGTAGCTATTTAGGATCTACACACATTTTATATATACTCCACGAAGTTTGAAAGTGTTTAGTTAGAAAAAATTATTTTTTAAATCTGTAGGTCAAAAGGTAAAGATCCGGTATTTTAAATTTTTGTTGCATTTCTAATCTTTCTGATATCTAAGGATGGATATTTATGCGTATGAATCTTTTAATTTTTATTTTGTTTCAAATATAATTCTAGGGAACTGAAAAAGCTGTGTATGATGCCAAGCGAATTTAGCTGTTTACGATAAGCGGATGTTTACGTTTTAGCTATATACATGTTTACGTTAACTACATCACAAAATAGCTGTTTACGTCACAGTAACAATATTTTGAGAGGCAGTAAATGATATGAAGTCGAAACAAAGAATACCATTGGTTAAAATTCGAATTATTAAACAACGTTAAACTTAGAAATTACAATTCTGTTTTCATTTTGGTTTACAGTTATGTTTTCTTTTGACACATTCTACCAGTATACGAAGTTTCAAATTGTTTAGTTAACTAGGAAAATCTGGCCTTCAAAATGAAAAGATCCCGCTAATCCGCTAAACGAAAAGTTAGCTTCGCTAATTAGCTGTTTGTGGATTATCGGAACCGTGCCCACCACTGTTTATTGGCAACAAATAATTTATTTCTTTTGACTGAACGCGAGGCTAGTAGCTGAATGGTAGTAGTACAATCAGTGGTGTAGCGTAGTTTTGGGCCAACCTGTATAATATCCAAATTGGCCGCCCTAAACGTAACCTTCTTTCGATTTCAAAAAAACACATCTATATAAAGAGGCCGACCAAGCACAACCCACACCAAGCACAACCCACGCTGTGCCACTGGGTGCGGCTGATTGAATAGCTTCATAATATTACCGGAAATAACGAAGGAGCCTGTAGGTAGCCTCATAACCTAGTAGAGATAGCGTAGAAATCTTCCTCAAATCACACCCTACTTCTTTAAAATGATAAGACATGTTAGACATCGTACTCTGTTACAGAAAAAAAGATGGGGATAGCTACGCTAGAACATCTTTAATCATCATTTTACTCGCTCAGGGCCGACTTCAACTAAACAAAACAACGGAAACTAATTTTTTTTTATCGATCCTAGTGTGGTGAAAAGCGCTCTACTGTTTCTACCAGCTCAAAGCCCCTTTTTGTTTAATCATGAGCAATTATGTATGAAGCATTTTTTTCTCCATCCAAAAAGGCCGTGGAACACTATTACCAAGACAGAAACAACACAAGACTGTCATATTTACAACACTAGCCTGGAGCATTGATAACATGATAACAAAATGAAATTATCTAGGGGCAGTATAGGGAAAAACATACGTGTTGTTTTCATAAAAAAAGATTGGAAGTTATTGGTTTAGAATCAGCATTGTATTGATTTTAATCTAAATTTTTCTTTCTCTCATAATTCCTTGAAAGGACGTCTGCTCACGCTATTCAAATTGTAACAATGATTTATTCTGTATAATGCTTCTGCTCGAGTGTATACAAACCTTCTGGCTTAATTATTGATTGCTTTTTGTTGTTGTTCAATCATCTATACAGCTGAGAGACATTGTCAGGTGACTAACTAGAAGAAAGGCTGAAATAGGCTTTCCGTGTTTGCTCGAAGCTGACTCGACGAATTGTTGTGCGGAGGGTAGAGGTAGTAAATGATATTTTGCAACAATGTTTATCATTTTCTTTAACACATTTATGGAGGTTATAATTTTTTTTCCTTTTTTTTTCTGCAACTGTTTATTTGATCTAAGAGAATAGCAATTACAATAGAAAATTGTCTGATTGCTGGTGATTAAGATTCGCATCTAGTAATGCATTTCAAAGGAAGCATTTCTTTTTTACAGTAATCCCTAACGCTTGTACTGAATGGCTTGATAATAAGCACTTTCTGCATTTTAATTTGTTATTGTCAGTATCAACAAATTCATGATTTACAAAGTATATGTTAATTTACAAACATATAATACTTAACATATATATATGGTGAATCTTAAGAGAAACGCCAAACTATAGAAGTATAATCAGGCATAGATGTGTGATAAGAAGCTTGCTTCCCAACCAAGTGGTTCTTGGTTCAGTCCACTGCGCAGCATCTTGAGCAAAGTGTCTTCTACCATAGCTTCGGCCTCACCAAAGCCTTGTGAGCGGATTTGATAGACGAAACTGTATGCGCGCGCGGTGTGTAATACAAAGTAGCAGGGATTTACAAATCCAGGCAGGTATTTTGTAAGCACTCTGTAACTATCCAGAACTGGCTAACTGTATTGATCAATAGGTGTTCATAAAATCTAAACTGAACTTACATGCGCGTTTGTACGTCTAGTTAGATTAGTACATCTAAAGTTCGCTTAGGAGAATTTGGAAAAGATTCCAGAGGCTTGTTAACAAGACCCGAACTGAACCAATTCCAACGGAGTTAGATGAAGCTCTCCAACATTGGAGGGAACTGGGTTTGTCTGCTCCTGAGAAGGTGGAGGACTGTTGGAGTTAGAGAGCTTGGGACGACATAACTTCGAAGGCCACATTCGACTCCCTCTTCATCCAGACGGACCTGTTTTCAAGGTGCCGCTTACTGTCTGCTAGCGCTAAATACTCAGGTGACTGGATTGATGCCATCTCTGTGGCTAATGTTGGTGACCTATTCAACTTGGACGAACTTCGTGTCTCCATTGCCTTCAGAGTGGGAGCTGTCATATGCACACGTTTGATCTGTCGTTGTGGCAGGCTCCTTGACTCCACAGGCGTCCATGGCCTTTCTTGCTGCCTGAATGCTGGTGGCTTCGCGCGTCATACGGAGTTGAACCTGATACTCAAGAGGAGCTTGGCCCGGGCAAACATCCTCTCCATCATGGAACCATCTGGATTGTCCAGATGTGATGGGAAAAGATCTGACAGCCTCACCTCGTGCCTCGGGTCGCCAGGCAAATGCCTTGTATGGATGTCACAGTTAGCGACTCCTTTGCTTCATCTCACATCCTGGATGCTGCGATCAGGGCGAGATCCACAGCTTCTGCGGCTGAGCGGAACAAACTCCTGAAATACCGCGATATGTCGGCCAGCTACATTTTCCATCCTGTGGCGTTCGAGACGTTTGGTAGGCTCGGACCACTAACTGCGAGATTCCTGTCTTCACTGGCAACTCGCCTTGCAGAGGTAACTGGTGAGGTTCGTGGGGGCGCTTGGCTGTTCCAGCGCATCAGCCTCGCCATCATCCACGGCAACGCTGCAAGCGTGCTGGCGTGTCTCAATAGCCATTAGAAAGGTTTCCCAGCGCCCCAACTTTTCAACCCAAGGTGGTGAATTGTTTTTTTTCCTTTTCCTCATTTTTCTTTTTTTTTTCTTTTTAACTTTTTCAATTGTGTTCTCTGTTTTGTCCAGTTTTCTAGAGTGATTTTGTAAAACAGTAAACACTGTGAAGGCAATAAATCTTATGTTTGATGAAAAAAAATATATGTGTATATATATCTTTAAGGCAGGATTATGCCATACAAAAAGTCAGCACGTTTCTATTTTGTAAGCATTTTTTAATATAATAATTCAATGATACAATATACAAATCGGTCTATATTGGTTGAAACATCAGATATATCCCAAAATTTATATCATTATGTTATAATGATTTGTTAAGGAAGGTCAGTTTAAACTTAAAGTGTATCTCAGTAAACATGAAATAAATAAACACAAAACATATTTTTTTTTATTAGTTCTTATTATACTCTTAGGTATATGTGTATGTATGTCTTCTCTGTGTGCGCATGTATGTAAGTGTGCTTGTGTGGGCATGTTTATGCACTTGTGCTCATGTTTTCATACATATATATATGTGTGTGTGTGTGTGTGTGTTGTGTGTGTGCGTGCGTGCGTGTGTGTATGTGTGTATTTGTGTGTGTATGTATGTATGTATGTATGTGTATGTATACTTATATATATATATAATCATATCAAAGGGAAATGGAAATTAATAGAAATTTTCACTTCCAATGGCCTAGCATGTAAAAATTTAGTTCAAAGACTATGTATTACTCATAAAATACAGTGTACATTTAAACACATAAGGAATCTACTCGTGGGATTCAACAGGCTAGAAAGAACAGTTAGGTTTTATAACCACAAAATTAGGGATAAAATTCGACAGGAACGAAATGAAAAAATAAAAACATTTTACCATCTAGTTTCCTGGACCAGTTGGTTTCTGATTTTAGTTTAGCAAGTGAATGAATAACATATACACTCGCCAGGTGAAATCGTCTTCAGCAGGAACTCCTAGGGTTAAACATATAAACACGAGGCGATCAAACTACGTGTCCCTTGTTTATACATCCTAACTTTTTCAAGATCTACTGCGCAGACGCAGCCCTTCGCCGAAAATTATCCAAAAACTTACAATATTTAATCATATCAAAGGGAAATGGAAATTAATTAAAATTTACATTTCCAGTGGTCTAACGTAAAAATTTAGTCCAAAAGACTATGTATTAGTCATAAGATACAGTGTACATTTAAACACATGAGGAATCCACTCATGGGGCGATTCTTTTTTTACTGTCTCCCCTACCCCGGGCTAGCTTTTGAGTAGGGTAACTCTCTTGGGTACACTGACTGGTCCTGTCTGTGATCGTTGCTTTTTCTTTGTTAAGTTCTTTTTGTTTTTTCTCTGCTTGTATGTACATTTTAACTTATATATTGTATCTTTTTCAAACATAGTCTTGCCTATCAACTTTAGGCCTCTTGTAATATATTTGTTTCGTTTTTCAATATTAATATGTATACGTATAATGCTCTATGGTTTTTTTCTGCTAATGAAAATGTTGCGTTATATTCTACTATACACACATGGCCTTGTTTACATTATACTTCGTCTCGACCTGTTATTATTTCTTTAAACATATCCGTTATACTTTTATTTTCATGTTATTGTTTACTGCACATATAGACTTGCATACACATTGATATGTCTTTCTTTTTCTCTTTCGTCTCTCTCACTATTATTTTCCCCCCTTTTACAACTTGTTTGTAAACATTCGATTTTTCCCTATTACCCCATCTGTAGCCTCCCTTATTTTCTTTTATCAAACTTTTTTTGATGATCTTCCAAAAATTCCTCACACTGAGGAAAACGACAATGCATAAATTTAATTATAATTACAATGATTATAATTTTTTCTTACATATTTGTATATATATAATTTCAAGTTCTTAACTTTGCGACTTATATCTCTTTACAATTTAACATTTTTAATTACAGATTGTTCAAAGATGTCTCCTGGGTGGCGACCACCACGGACTGCTGGTCGGCCCACAACAAGGAGGTCAAGTTGTAGGGATGACGGCACACTACCTGAGGATGATGGCACACTGGTTGGACCCCAAGACCCGCACAAGACTGCCTCCGCTCTCGGCTCAGAGGACATCACACCTTTGATGTTCTTGTCCAGGCCATGGTGGACACCCATTACAAGTTCCATCTGCAAAACAAGGTAACCAGGGCCACAACGGACAACGATAAAAATCAAGGCATTTATGCAGTTTGGCATAGAGGTTGAACTCTTGTCAGACATTCCTGAGGCTGCTACCGATCCGGAAGTGGAGGGCGTCGTGGATTTGGTCCTGGACGTGGATCCCGAGGCTGGGGATGTGGATGAAGTTGAGTACATCTCTGTTGATGCCGTCCTTGACGAGTCCAGTGGCCTGAGCCTCAACCTGCCTGTGCACATGAAGTGCACAGCCCATACCTTCAAATTGGTAACCAGCGTAGATGCCGACAAGGCTCTTGACAGCGCTTCGTTCAAGTCGGCCTACAGGAAGATCATGTCCAAAGCACAGCAGCTGTGGAGTCTGCAGAGCCGCGGCACGGTGGAGGCAGACAGCATTCTGGACGCGTTGATACCAGATGGAACTCTACCTATGACTATGTTATTGCCCTCAACGAGCTGCTAGAGAAGAATAGGGGAGCTGTCCATAGGGTGGTGACACAGCCGAAGCTGCAGACCTTCACTGATTCTGATGTGGCTTCCTGACGGAGTACGCACAAGGCCTTGGATGAAATCCAGGGGAAGGACCAGGCCTCGGGTGCTTTCTGCCAACTGTAGCGGCTACTGTCGTGAAGTTAAAAGAGGTCAAGTTCAAACATCTCTTGTACTGCACTCCTCTGGTAGACGCAATACTGGCAGACATCACGAAAAGGTTTGGGCTCCTCCTAGAAGACCTGGGATGCCAGCTTACCGCTGCCTTCCATCCCAAGTTTTGCCTGTTCTAGCTGGAGCAGTATAATAACAGCCAGGTTAGCAGAGTAACCTGGCTGTTAGCAGAGACCGTCATAGAGACAGCTCTAATGGAGACCAATGAGGAGGGCAGCAGCATCACCAGGATGACGAAGATAATTTCTTCAGCAGCATCATTCGGTTCTGAGAGAGCAGGATCCACACGTCACTGAATTTCAAGGCGCAGAACTTGGTGAAGACCTGGCTAGAGGCCGTCTCGAAGGAGGTCCTGACTGAAGTCACCTTTTTGGGTGAGCAGGTCTTGATCGACCTGTTCACCAAGTATAACACTGCCATCCCATCCAGTGCTGCAGTTGAGCGCTTATTCTCTATAGACAAAGATATTTTGAGGACCAAGAGAGCGACCCTGACAGATGGTAACTTTAACAGGCTGATTTTATAAAGGATAACCAGCATCACGTCGAGGCGATGGAGAAGGCCCAGCCAGAGTAGTACACCTAGATCACCATCTGATCTTGGCAAGATTCCTAGGCTATACAATAACTTTTTGATTCGTTTAATACTTTTTGTACAGTAAATAAAATGTATGTTGACTGAAAACTAATGTTTACTTTCATTTGTTCATTTAATTATTTACGTACACATTGATCATCATCTGATCTTGGCAAGCTATACCTTTTTTGGAAAGCTCTACGTCTAAGTTACAACATGAAAATTTCAGCTCTCTAGGTCTGTTTTTAAGGGGTTTAGAGCCCAAAAAAAAACAAACGGAAGCTAAATTCATATGGCAAAAGTTAGCGGTTACCAGTTAGCGATGGCTTCCGATAATTTTTTTTTACCTGTTTAGCGATTTAGCGTTTGTGAAGCTAACTTTTTTAATTAGTGGATAAGCGGTTAGCGAAGCTAACTTTTTGGTTAGCTGTGCCCACCATTGCCAATAAGAAAATAATTTCTATTTAATTTGCACTTACAAATCTAATACTGAAATTGCATGCATTTTTTTATTTTGATTTATTACAGAAGAAATATGGAACCTTGAACTTAACTAATTTAACCTGCGATTCCGCCTACATTTCATTAGTATTTTAGCAGATTAATTTCAGGTGTTACATTATATATATATATATATATATATATATATCATTTCCCCATGAAAGATCGATGGCCACTACACATTCTTTATTTTCTCTCCTTGTTTCTTTCTGTGTTCCTTTCTGTGGAAGAACGTAGGCTCGAAACATTAAAGACTTTTTCACTTCCCGAGCGTTAAACTAATACATCTTTTTGTTGACTACACCATCTGTCTTCGTCTTTTGTTTTTTGGGGTTTTTTTGTGAATTCTCTCCACCCACCCCCCATATATATATATATACATATCAATTGGTTATAAAAATATATGTATGTAGAGTTGAACATCAGAGGTACGTGAGTCAATAGGACCAATCGCAATCAAATATAATTTTCCACATTTTCCTATCAACTACAATGAACATAAACTGGACATAAACCGAATTAATGTCACCAGCCATCCTACTAGTGGTCTTAATGCAACCGTATGTTCTCTCTTTTTTTTCTTCTCAAATTAACCAGAAGCTCTTTCTGTTTCACGTTCTATAAGATGGTTATTTATCTCCTATTTTTAATACAATTACATTCACTTTGTGTGGGTTTTCTATGTACATCTAAAATTGCTCCTAAGATACACCTTTGTGTAATTCACGAATACTGTTCATGAATACCCCTAAGTATGGTAGAAGACATATTTCAGTGCTTTTCAAAGTGGACTGTATCGCCACCAGGGTTTTTTTTAAATTTCATGTGAGTACTGAGGACGAAGGGAGAATGAAGGAAGTCTATAGACATAGCTTTTAATTTTCAAAAATATTTTCAATTTTTATTTTGTGTGCGTATCAGCTAGTAGTAATATTAATGGTTGAAATGTTGTTATGATATTCCAAGAAGTCTTTTAATAATGATCAAACTATCGGCAACAATTTTTTGAAGTGCGTTTAATTATGTTGAATTGTAGGAAGAGAGAGCTGAGAAGTGGGTTAAAATTCAGTTTACCGTCGTCAAAAAGTGAAAGTAAACTATCCTAAAAAATAAAAGTAAATTGCGACATAAACCGGAAGTGACGACAGTAACGTGCCCAAATTTCACAAAACACTTTTGGTATCCAATGAGTGGGCTTCTTATGATGGCCTCAGTAACTACTATACTCATGAAGTTGAGTATAGTAGGTTGATCCAAATGATGACAGCATCCATACACAGGCAGTAGAAGAGCGATGGATACCCGCCAAGAAGAGTCCTAGGTGATAATGTGAAACTAGTGATGATTAATTCATCATATCTTCATGAACATGTTCGGTGAAACCAATTCGGAGATAGTAAAAAACTATTCACGAATCCCATTTCCAGCATTAATGACTCGTATGTTTTTCTATAAATGTGATTATTTTCATCTTATATAAAATATACGTCCGGTTTTCATGTTATACTAAACGGAGGTATGTTCTATGCATTTGGTTATTTTATATACAACGTTAAGAAGAAATTATAGGATGTCACTGGTTTCTATCACAATGTTGGTAAAAGAAAGAGGTTGATAGTTTAAAAGTTAGAGAAGCACTTGCATTTGTAGTGGATCTTGCAGGCATGAAATGGATTCGATCCACCATAGCCAAATTTAAATTAATACTTCAACAGAAATTTCCTCACGGTAGAACAATAGTTTTTCTGTGGCAGTTTAAATTTGCCAGATGCTTTAGCAAGGCCGAAATAATGTCTTCACCACTTGACCCTTCTAACCTCTTCTAATCCACCAAAAGCTAGAATTAAGATAACAAGTACCACCAACGAAATCTATTGTTCTCAACGATATGTCTATCCTTCTGGATAGTTATAAAAACAAGAATCCCCAAGCAAAAATCAGTTAATGACTTGGTGATAAATCAGTCGGCTCATGACAACTACTCAGTTAATGAATGACAACTCGAGTAAAAGTTTGGGAGCGGAACGCTAGAATCATGATTACAAGCAAGGTAGCTACTAAAGACAATGGTCAAAGGGAGAAATGAAATTTACTGTCAGCAGCTATAAGACACTTTCTACACTCTCTCACTTTCACTAGCTCACTTTGTCTTCTCTGCACTTTACCATATCTCTCTCAATGGTTTAGTACTACAATAAGAACACACTTCTACAATAAGAACACACAGGCCGAAATTAACTTTTTTTACTTCGCACACTCTAGGATTTTATCACCTGCCCGTCGAGGCAAGGTATATTCGATGTAACGGTGAATGAATATTTTCTTCACAACTTCAATCACTGTTCTTTCATCTTTACATAATGGCAATCAACGAAGAACCAATCCTTCCAAACTGATTACAAAGCCGACATCTCATATTATTGTTTACTAATTAACTTCATCCGTTAGACATTTATCATACATGAAAATAGAAATAACTTACAATGAATGTGAAATTTGAGAGTGTAAAGAATTGTAAATTCGAGGAAAAGAAACAAAGGTATGTGATAACAGTTAAAATAGTTTTCAGATTCAGATTCTCCACTAATCAGTTAAGCAGTTTTGCTGCTATGATCGACTAGGTATGATCGACCACAATAAAGATACATATGATATGAAACTTCGTTTTCGACCGCTACAAAATAATATACAGAAAGAAAATACGTAAAATACATATGTACCATATATATATCCTAGAACAGTGGTAGCTGGTGATGCATATATATATACATACATGCTTGTAGAAGTCAAAGAATATTCGCACCTTCGCCAAAACTTTCTTTAGGCTGGCCGCACAGCCTTCAGCGCACCCGTGCTAAGAGGTGGTACTCCTTTGGTTACGTAACTGAGGTTTGACCATGATCACTCTGGTCTTCTCTTTTGCGTTACAGAGTAAGTATGACCGCTCCGCTGGTAGTAAACACCAAGTAAGAACAGAGATCAATGATTTGATTTTTCTTGTCTGAAGGTGTGTCGGAGAAGAAAATTCATTGCAAGCTTTCAGTACAACACGGGTATAGCGCTCTACCCCGTATTTAAATGGAAAATGGCCGGACAAGCGCGAATCATGAAGAGGGAGCAAGACGCCCATCAACCTCCACCACTGATGTGAAGATACAAGCTCGAGAGAGGGTTTGGACTCAACAAGTCAGAACTAATTCTGTGAAGCATTCTACCCAACACAGCATGAATTTATATATGGGTGTCTGCACAAAAATGTATATGGGGGGAAGAAGTAACATGCTACACCCGTGATGTAGATATGTCTGCATGTCGTGCGCGCGACTTACGAATTATTCCACAGAATCTGTTTGTTTTCATGCAAGTGAATCTGTAGAAACTTATGTGAGTCTAAAGTACACATACGCATATAATATTGCGTTCCTTGGTACCACGTATTTTCGATGTATCATTAAACAAGTGAAATAGTTCGTTGTAGAATTCGATATTATAAAAACTGTATTTGTGAAAGATGATAAGATTTGGTAACGGTGTTGAACCTATGAATATCCTAGGTGTGAGCTCGTGATGTTTTTATTACCGAGAGTACTAAAATTATTGTGTTGGTTATTAAATGTGATGACGTAGGCACTAGTAGGTCTGAGTAGATGATCGAAATGGCGCACTAATATATTATAAAAAGATAATGACTATTGCCGTTGCTTCCTACTGTTGTCATTGTAGCAGTTGCTGCTGATGTTGCTAGCCAAAAATGTGCGCCAGTATAGCATTGGTGTAGGTTGGTATGAGGACCAGTGGCGGCTCGTGTATAGGCACTGCAGAACTGCAGCACCCCCGATTTCCACTCGATATCATCGATAACATTCAATATAATGAGTCCTTTTTTCTTTAATTCTTTCTTTATACTTGTACATTATATAATCCTTAAACTTAATGTCAGTAGAAGAAGATGTCACAGCACGTGACATCCCAGATGAAGGGCCTACCATCATTGATCAGGAAAATTGAAAGTTATCATACGGTCATGCCGTTTACCGTATCTTCGGTCTCACCCCACTGGCTCGAGCTGCGGCGTCTAGGCCATGCTTTATGATTTCGTTAAGGGCAGCATAACGTGGAAGGGGGCCAGCACTATGATGGCATGACGATAGGTGGAGACCGAAAGAATCCATAGTGGATCCGCAGCGATATTTGTGAGTTTCACAGATCTGGAGGCCAAGCTTCAGGGAAACGCCGATGCGAAGTCAGTCGCTATCAAGCTGAGTGTCAGTCGCGAGTGATTGCTAAAAGTAGTTCGGATTGGATGAAATTTGTGTACAGAAAATAAAGAAGGATTGGTGTGTGAGATGATGCCCTTTGTGAATGAATCAGAGATTTGAACGAGTTTCATTTAGAGTGTCAGTGACTTAGGATAGCATTTTGGCAGAATGAAAACAATGACGATTATTTATACATTGTTATTTTTATTTGTTTTTGTTCTGTTTTGGTGGGGGGGGGGTGAATCTCAAACAGTAGGATACCAAATGAAAATGTCAGATAAATCTAGCAAGCTTAGGAAAAATTGGATTTCTGCCATGATGCTCTAACTAAAGAAGTGAAGCTTCGACTGTAAAATTCATTGGACATCTATTGATGTCAGTAGTAAAGAATTTATGTTTAGACAGCTAGGTAACGAAATGCCACTCCAATTGTAACCGATACTGACGAGAGAGCTTTTTTTATTTTTTAGTTTAGAAGTGAGCTACACCCATAGCCATATTTTACGCCTCCAAAACTGAAGGATAAAGTGACTCAAATTAACTGAGAGAGGTAGTACAAATAATATTCCATTTACATTGCTGCTGGTTAGTAGATGTTTTCAGTTTCATAGTCTTGGAAGAAGTTTGTGTTCGGGAAATAAGGAAGAGAAAAGGTTGAGGGATGATGTCCTCTATCGGGAACTGCTTGCGGTTTGAAGTGACCTTCAGATAATTTTTCATATATAAAAGAAATAAGGTTAGAGTACTTGCTGAGTACTGAAGTACAAATAAATTAATAAGAACAAAGAAAGCAGAGTTGAGACAAACTGTGACGAAGCAATCCGAGTTTCGGCACAAATAAAGGTTGCTCTTACCTCGAGCTGCAATCGGCGACAATCCCTCCAAACGTCAGGTCTCAGGAAACTAGCAAGACCTCACAGTTGCATCCACGTGTAAGCTCTCCCCAGCCTCTAGCCAGAAAGGACTATTACTCTACAATCGATCGCTGCACA
The DNA here is from genome assembly GCF_006345805.1 of Octopus sinensis. Taxonomy (NCBI): domain Eukaryota; kingdom Metazoa; phylum Mollusca; class Cephalopoda; order Octopoda; family Octopodidae; genus Octopus; species Octopus sinensis. Next base: position 92,273,185 of record NC_042997.1, on the reverse strand, counting down.
GATCTCTCGCTCGCCACAGACCCGTAAGAAAGAAGTTATTTGAACCCGCCGCTTCTCGGCGTGGCGTCATTTCCTCTCCCTTCCTGTCCCTTCGTGACGTCACTTCTGGTCACTCATCCTTCCCCCACACGTCCCCGATCCCTAATTTAAAAATCACTGCTCCTCCATTCCGTTTCGAAATCGTCCATCCTCCTGTGGTCGGGGCGACGTTCCCTTTGAGATTTCAACAGGGTCACGAGACGACCTCTCCCTCCTCTTCGTCATCGGAGAAGCTAATCACCTTTCAAATGTCCAAAACGTGACTCGGCATTGCATCTACCGATACATTATTCGGGCTACTGATCGCAGTCACCCTTCCTTTCTCCCACTAAGTTCTACACCGAGCATTCGGGGACTTCGCCCACACTTCGTCTCCGACCTGTACAGATGTGATCCCTTCCACCTCTGGCTGTTATGGCACCACACTCGTTTGTATTCATTTATACTGGAATATAGCCTTTTGCGGGACTGACTCTTCAATTTTCCCCGCCCTGGGCGACATGTTGTACCAGAAGACTGCCTCCAAAGGGGAGATTCCTCCCCTCTCAGTCCCTTCTCAGACGTACGATGGTGCCGTTTCACAATTCCATTTCCATCGGGCCTGTATGCAGCTCTGAAGAAACGTTTTATGTTCCACCATTCGAACATCTCCCTGAGCTTCTCTGAGCGAAAAACTCTACAAGCCCTCTTTCCAAAAACACTGCGTTCAGTACTTCTGCGATTTCGGCCGCAGTCTCTGCCCTGATCTCTCCATATAGTCATTCACCCCGGCCAATAGTCGACCATTGAAAGGTATACCTTTCCCCAATAGCGTGTCACGTCTATGGCTAGCCTCTTCCAGTCTTCCTCCACCCGAATTTTTCCTGTTTCGTGAGCACTCGGTTTAGGGTCAATGGATTGGCACAAGTTGCAATTTCCCACTACCTTCCGAACGCTGATGACATCGGAGTAGACCGTCCTGGCCAAAAACAACGTCCTGTCGACCTCCATCTGGTGCATGTTGTGCAAACTCCTCAGTCTCCTCCAGCCTACAAGCTTCAACCACTCCATTCGAAACATCCTTTGTCGTTTCCAACCAGTGCTTTTATACTCTGGTGAGAACATCCGCCTTATTCTTTTCCCAGAGCACGAAGAACTCATGCAACTTCAGGCCGAACTCAGCGGCTAGCTCCCTCACGGTTCCCAGGCGACGCTTAATCACCATTTCCGTGCCCCTTTCATGTAGATCCTCTTCTGGTTGGTGATCACTGATGCCACCTGCCCCCGTACCGTGGGAATCGGTCCGAATCTTGACAGTTTGCAGTCCCCCTCTCAGTCCTAGGTTCAGCACCTTTAATACAGCATCCAGTTCAGCTACAATGATGTGGTTGTAGTCGTTCTTCTTCCTGAGCCACGCCGCGTCTTCCACCTTAACACCTCCTGTTTTTAGAATGACTGCCAACGCTATACTGCTTGCGTCACACCACACGATTCTTTTTTGTGTGTCAGGCACATACCAGCTGCCCTAACCCTAACCCTAGCCCTTCACTGGATCTTCCGTTCCCACTCTCAGTCGTCTTCTCTTCCACTTTATCACCCCAGTTCACTCCTTGTGCTCGCCTTTTGATATAGCTACATGCCGTTCGAATCTATCCTGCGACAGGGTAGTGATCTATCAGCTTGCCACACATCGAGAACATCCCTCGACTATCCATATCCTGATATAGGTCCGGAATTTCGTTTTTCTGCGAAACACAAGTCTACCCACTTTATCTCGTTCGAGCCTGAGCCTCATTCTATAGCCTCTTGTGGTTTTGTCAATGCGAACCTCTAACGATGATTCACAATTTCCTCTGCCTATGCTACGCTCTCATCGACCAGGATGTCATCAGTATATGAACTGGTAGCCTGCTCCACTTTAGTCTCTTTTCCTAAAACCGCATTAAGAACCTTCGCTACGATCTTCGGCGCTGAACTTAGGCCAAAATCCAGCCTATATGTTCTGCTCTATACCTCACTAGTTGGTACCTCCACAACTTCTCGGACACGTGGAGCTGCAGATAGGCCAACTTGAGGTCGACGATCGGAGTCGCTCCTGTTATTTGCATCCACTCCTGCAGGGTTTTCCCACACACAACCACTGCCTCACTGTCCATGTGGTGGGACACATGTTCGCTCAATTCTCGAAAGACCATCACTGTTGGAACTTTATTCTTTGTCAGCTGAATTACAACCATCAGCAGCAACACACCACTTGTCGTCTCTTCTCTTTATGGTATGAAAATACCTTCCTCTATCCTTCTGTCCACCTCTCTCTCGAACCCTAACCTGGCTTCTCCTTTCAGTGTGTGCTCATAGCAACTTACCCTTTTTCTCAGCATGGGGTTCTTCTTTCCAATAGTACTCTACCGTCCATCAACACAGAACTTCTCATCTTCAATTGCGCCTACGGTATCCCCTCTCGTTGACGATAACCTGTCACTCCTACAGCCTTCTTTCTCTGCTCCACGCTCACAGCACACAGCGCACCGGTCACCAAATTTTACTCTTGGTCCACCAACCGTGACGCCGCCCAAACGTGGATCACGTCCATTTCGACCACTACGTCGACACAGTCCACCATCTCATCAACTACAAACACCTACAGCTTCAACACTGACCCCTGTATCTCCAGTTCCATTTCGCTGACACATCATCTGACTTCCCTGCCATCCACCGCACTGAGACTGATGTTTCCTCTCCAACTCTCAACTATCCTCATGTTTACCAGGATGGTTGTGAAACCCGTATCCAGCAGGGCTCGTGTTTCCTCCCGACCCCAGAAACCTTATTACAGGCAACGACCGGTAGTACGCCTTCTTTGGGTTGCGGAATGGGGACTAGCGGCTCAGTAATTCCCCCTCTCCTCGTTTCCCTGCTTACAATAGTTCGCTATGTGCCGAAGATGGGCACATCGGTAACACACTACCATTGATTTTTCTTGACCATGTGCAGATCCCGACAGCTAAAGCATGGTCCCTTAGCAGTTCGTCTAACCATACTCCTGTTGTTGCTTGCCTCTTCGTTCTACACATATCCGCCGTCACTGTTGCCGCTACGTCGAGTGTGTTGATTTGCATCAACACACGCGTCTTATCCACCATTTCTCCTACTGACATCATTTCGATGTCCGGCATTTGCTGCAAACGTACTGAGATATGATCGGGATATCCGGTCACAAAAGCCAGCCTCATCGCTCTATCGTTCCATCGCTGCTCATCCTCTCCATCGCTTCTCCAGTAAACCCTGCTAAGCTCGCTAACCTTTTTATCTCGCTCACATAATTATCGGCCTACTAGCCCGTCCATCTTACTCTCCCAAGCTTGCTCTAGGTTTTGAACGCCCCTTCCGAGTACGCGTCCTTCAGACGCTCTTCAATTTTTTCCACTTTCACCTGATCCGCTTTGTTTATTTCTGTGTAGAGATTCAGCGTACTGCCTTTTAAGTACAGCGGCATAAGGCTAGCCACATCTTCAGTACCCTGCAGCTTTGCCACGAGTCTCACCTTTTTTATCCAGGCCACATTATCACCTTCCCCAGCAAACGGTTTCAATATATCGCTACTGATTCTAATTTTAGTGGCTATCGCGCGTCGGCGGTCGGAAAGGCGCCAAAACGAGGAGAAAAAAAAAACTAAGACGTATTTTCACAACTGGTAACGACGTGCGAAATAGCTTGTAAAACACAAATAAAGTTGTTCTTACTTCAAGTTGCAATGGGCGACAATCCCTACAAGCGTCAGGTCATAGAAAACCAGCAAGACTTCACAGTTATATCCACATGTAAGCTCTCCCCAACTTCAAGCCAGAAAGGATGACTACTCTACGATCTCTTTTTCGTTCATTATTCAACATTCATGACCATAGGTGAGGTTAGGCGCGAAAATAAATTGAAAATAATGAGATTGGTTTATTTATCTACTCATTTATTTATTATTAATCTCTCGTCTTCTGGGAATCGAACACTGGAGCTGGCGCATTACTGTGCCTGCACCTACTTTTCCAATCCAGCCGCCTGCTTCCCGTTACTCGTGAATACGGCCCCGAGACATGAACTTATCCGTTGTCTCATTGATGTTCCACTAATATTATGTCTTTACAAGCCATGAACATTTTTCTATCAACAAAAGTAGAACAAATGAATAAGGATGGCAAATAAATTAAACAGTACTGATATAGATTTCTGCTTTAATAATTAAGTTTGATTGTAATGTGATCATTTCCAACAGTCAATTAGTTGATATTAGGAGTTAAGTGTAAAGAATTTTATTTTACTTTTGGAAATAGTCGACATTTACGAAAGACTATTGAAAACTGTTCCTAACATAGGTACAAGACCAGAAATTCTAAGGGAAGGGTTAGTCGCTTAAATCGACCTGAGCACTTTTTTATTTTATCGACCGCAAAAGAATGAAAGATATAGCTGGTGCCGGCAGGTTTAGAACTCAGAACGTAAAGCCGGAACAAAAATAGCATGGGCAGGCAATATTTGTTAAGACTGACGCTCTAATGATTCTGCTAACCCACCGACCCGAATATTGGTTTCTTACATAGATACAAGGTCTAAAATTTAGGTCAAAGGAACAGTTGATTATATTGACCCTGGTACTTAACTGATATTGTATTTTAATGACCCTGAAGGATGAAAGGTAAATTTAACCTCTGCTGGAGTTGAACTCAGAGTCTAGAATGCTGCTATAAATACCGAAAGTATTTTGTCCATCGATCGAATAATTTTGCAAAACCACCGTCCTATGTACGCGTTTTAATAATGGTTTCCGATTTAAGCTCATGGTCAGCAATTATGAGGAGAGGAAGCTAGTTGATACCATTGACTCCAGTAGGATGGAACTTTATTTCATTGACCCCGAAAGGATGAAAAGAAAAACTAGTATCAGCGTGATTTGAATTCAGAAACTAAACAGCCGTTATAAATAATGCAAAGCATTTTGTCCGACGCTCTAACGATTTTGACAACCCATCAGCCTGTAAAGACTGTTTTATAATCATTTCTAATTTAGGTAAAAGTCCAGCCATTTTGAGACTATTATATCGGCTAAGTATTTGAGGTGATACTTTATTTTATCGACCTCGGATGGATGAAAGGTAAAGTTCATCCCGGCAGGATTTGAACACAGAATGTAATGAGCCGAAACAAATACTGCAAGACATTTTGTCTAATGCTCAAGCGATTTTGAAAAATCTGCCACTTTCTAAAGACTGCTTAATCATAAGTTTAAAATTTTGGCACAAGGCTAGCAATTTTAAAGGAAAGGGCTAGCCGATTACAACGACTCTAGTGGTCAACTGGCACTTATTTTATTGACCCCCGAAAGGGTGAATGACATAGTCGACCTTGGTGTGATTTGAACTCAGGACGTAAAGACGAACGAAATACTGCAATGTATTTCGTCCGGGGTACTAACGGTTCTACCAGCTCACCGCCTTTAAATACTATCTAATAACCGTTTCAAATGTTGGCACAAGGCCGTCAATTTCGGGGAAGGGGTAAGTCGATTACATCGATCTTAGTACATGACTAGCACTTGTTTTATCGACTTCGAAAGGATGAAAGTCAAAGACGACCTCGGGGCAATTTGAACTCAGAAGATGGACGAAATACCTATTTCTTTAACACCCACAAGGGGCTAAACACGGAGAGGACAAACAAGGACAGACAAACGGATTAAGTCGATTATATCGATCCCAGTGCGTAACTGGTACTTAATTTATCGACCTCGAAAGGATGAAAGGCAAAGTCGACCTCGGCGGAATTTGAACTCAGAAAGTGAAGACAGACGAAATACCGCTAAGTATTTCGCCCGGCGTGTTAACGTTTCTGCCAGCTCGCCTTAAAGCAATTTAAATCTTTTCTACTAAAGGCACAAGGTCTGAAATTTTGAGGGGAAAAGACTAATCAATTACATTGACCCCACTGTTTCACCGGTACTTAATTTATCGACCCCGAAAAGATGAAAGGCAAAGTCAACCTCTGCGGAATTTGAACTCAGAGCGTACAGACGGACGAAATGCCGCTATAAGCATTTTGTCCGGTGCGCTTTACGATTCGGCCAGCACGGCGCCTTAAAGTTATTTAATAATGAAAATAGTTAAGAACACTCTATTTTCCAGTGTTTTGAGAAAAAATATATGTACCAGCTGCATGAAACTAGGCAATCGACTCTATAATTATCGTTTCCAATATGTACATAAGAAATATTACTTAGCTAAATGTACTAGAATGCTGCATACACAAAGAGTGTGTTTTTTTTAATCAGCTGTTCCTAATCTTTCTTGCATCACAGATCAATTTCATGAAAGAAATTTTCCTCAGCCCAAGGTATCACGCACTCTTATAATTCATACAGTTAGTCTGTGGACTTCATTACTCGGTACGTGAAAAAAGAAAAGAAAAACTGATTTAGAGCAATGCAGTA
>NC_042997.1:92259192-92261692 GCF_006345805.1 Octopus sinensis | reverse complement strand
CTCAGACCCGTAGCGGAGGATGGGTATACAGACAGCTCAATAAACAGAGATTCTTGTAATTGTTCTAAGGTTCTTATTCCGAAAGACTCATTCACTAAGTCTCCCAAAAGATGCAGAAGCCAAGTTGCTTCCAAGATAGCAGAATGAGTCCGCCTGCGGTAGAAGAGCGGCAGTTAAAGGATTATGTACAAAAATACGTAAGTGTGTATCATTAATGTTTAAGTGTTTGGTTAATTTCCTTCTATTGGCTAAGTTGTAACGCCTGAAAGGTGAGAAGAATGAACTATAACGCCCCATTATTGAATAAGTTGCCTCCCTTGTTTGTTATACTATTGCGAATCAGTAAATTTTTGTGAGATAACAGAGAGACCACTAATATATTGCCGAAATTTAATCAATGTATTCTCTGCTCACACATAAAAAAATTAGTTTTGTGTTACAAAAAATAAAGCTAAAACTGTCGGTTTCAATGTAAAATGGAGAAAGTATGTAATAAGGCAAGGAGACAATTACAATCCCTAGAAAAGGGATTTTAGCTACATCGCTTCTCTGGCGTCACTAATACTCTTGGGAAAAAAACATGCCACACATACTTTTCATTACCTTTTCCCTTATATTTTAGGGGAGAAGGAAATGAAATAGGAGTTGCAAGCCTAGTAAAAAGAAAGAAAAAAAGGAATAAATAAGTAAAATTAAAAGTAAACCTAAGGAAAAAGGAACAGTATGAGAAATACTGGGGGCATTGAAAAAAAAAAGGACAGTTGTCGGAAACATCATGCTGTTTGAAATATAGAAGAAATATTCAAATAAATCAAAAAGACTACATCAATAAACCGGTTTAATATTTGATGTTAAAAAGCTAGTTACTTAAGTCATATAGAATGAAAAATGCATGCAATACTAGTGGATATAAATCAAGTGCTAAAGAGCAAATATAGGTTTATTGATCGAGATACAAATGACACAACGCAAAGGACAAATTTCAAAATGATTTATTAACTTTTTTTTTATGTATCAATTACTGCACAATAGAAATTAAAGGTTACAAGTTTCCAACGGGACAATCACGGGTTCACTGCAATGGTGATGGCGAGAGTGACAAGAGAGAGTAGGAAGCTACGTTTATAAAGGCAATACCTACCTGCCTGCCTACCTATATATAAATATATACACATACATACATACATACATACATACATACATACATACATACATACATACATACATACATACATACATACATACATACATACATACATATATACAAGTCATAATAAACCTTTATCGACGGTAATATGACGTAATGGTCACGTTGCCCAAATAGGTATAATTGTTAGTTTCCCATTGGTTAAAATTACTGCCCATATTTGAATTCTAAACTTTCGTCAAAGAGAAATCTTTCACGAAATACGGTTCTCAGAATTCAGGTATGAGCAATTATAAAAACCTTGATTTTGGGGAGATTAATCAGTGTTTGCTGATTGTCACTCGATTCCACGACACTCTCAGGGTTCGTTGGTTGTCACTCGTTTCCACGACACTCTCTCTTGAGATATTGGCTATTGTTATGCCATGTCTAATACTTAATTCAACAAGACTATTTTGAATTGTTGTGTAAAGCTCTAGTAGCTTAGTATCGAAGAATTAGTTAATATAAATTTTATGTCGTAATCCTCTACGACAGTTTTCTTTTGACTCATAAATGTACTGTAAATATTAAATGAACGTAAATAAACTAATTTAGTAAATAATTTGGATCTTTTCGGTTTGAACGGCAGTTTTTTCTAGCGGTGTCATACGAAATTGTCACCCATAATTATGACCCTAGTATTGATCTATTGCATTTCAATCTGTTTTAGGGTTAGGGTTAGTTAGGGTTAGGGGTGGGGGGAAGGGTATCTTTTTTTCTTCATAAATGTAAATAAACCCAATCTGTTTCTTAAACGAGGGACATATTCATACGGCACAGAATGTTTTTACCTCAATAGACGTCATTGATTGGTTGAAATTGCAGAAATTGAAGAAAAAAAACAACAAATATCTTACAAACTATAGAATTTTCTCAATAAAGCCAAGAGAAAAAGATGTTTTATAAACACATTCTACCAGTATACGAAGTTTAAAAGTGTTTAGTTACGTGGAAATTATTTTTAAAAACTGCCGTTCAAACCGAAAAGATCCAATAATTTCTCTTTCTTCATTTTCTTCAACCTGTTAATGAAATTTATTTCTGCAACTATGAAAATGTTATTATAGCGGTGAAAAAGAGCGAGCTTTATTTATTTTCAGCGTACATGCACGTTCAGTATAGTATGTACTGCGTCCATCTTTACGTTCTGAGTTCAAATAATGCCGAGGTCGACTTTGCCTTTTATCCTTTTGGGGTCGATCAAATATGTATCAGATATTGCAGTCTGCTTGATGATTAACTATGTCACATGCGACCTACATATCAAAAATGGTTGACCACGCCTGGTCTAGAACAGTAAGCTAACAATGA
>NC_042997.1:92251692-92256692 GCF_006345805.1 Octopus sinensis | reverse complement strand
TAGCTACTGGAAGATCCTGTATCTGGCGACAGGACTCTGCACCATACCACACATGCAGGAGAACCCAGTCATGGCTGTCAGACAATTTTTGCGACCACTAACACACCAAACATCTGGCCACATTTAAGAGTAATTTTCGAAGTGAATGAAAAATAAAAACTTTTACCTTATTATTTTTTTACGGTTATACCTAGGTTTCAGATTTCTTCAGCAAGTAAAATAATTTGCTAGGCGAATCCTCATCAGTAACCGTGCCATAACAATTAACATAATTTAGAGACAAATAACACGTTCTCATCCTTATATGTTCAAATTTCACCGCGCAAGCGCAGTTTCAGTCGGCAGTAAATGAAAAATGCCGAACCGATCTTCGAAATGCTAAAATCATATTCGTAAAATATATAGGATAGCGAATATTTTAAGAAATTTCACCACCAGTGGCCTAGCATGTATAAAAAGTCAATAGACAACATATTCTCAATATAAAATAGTGTACATTTAAATACAAGAGGAAACTACCTCTTAAATGTGGTTTTGGTCGTTTCGACTGCTTCTTCTAGCGTGTAAAAATTACCTGTTAAAGGTAGTTTTCTCTTGTGTTTAAATGTACACTATTATATATATATAAAAAAAACTGTCCGATGAACGGCAACGGGAAACTCAGAGTAACAGGTTTTGTTGATTTTTCTGCTGCTTTAAATAAAGCATATTACTCTACCACTGGTATTTGAGTACTCTTTATTCCACCTTGTTTCACATTTATGTGTTTACTCCGGTATATATATATATATATATATATATATTATATATATATATATATATATATGAATTGATCCGTATAAGTTTCAACAAGAAGAGTACTCCATCTAGCGAGAGTAAAAATATTGTTTTATACGATCACCTCACATGCATAAATCACGCTACTAATAGTTTCATGTACATGGAAACCCAAGTACGTTCTTCAGGCGTGGACTATTCTACCGAACTAAGCAGTTTCAATAATTGAGTGAATATAAAACGGCGCGAAAAAAACTCGAACAGCCAAACGGATCGTGTGGAAGATACCACTAAAGCGAACTGCGAACATAAAGAGACGATAAATAAAAAGCAAAAACCATAAAAATAGAACCAAGCGAATGATGTAAGTAATGTGGATGGATGTTATATAAGAATATAATCGTGCCATATAATATCAGTTATAATAAAAAGTAACAAAAATAAATTAAGAAATATAAGAAATTATAGAAAAATGTTTAATGTACAAATATGAAATATGCAAAAATATATAAAATATGCTAAAAAATATAAAAAAGAATATATAAGAAGTCACAAGTATTTCAAACTCTTCAACTTCTATAATGTCAAGGTGAGTTACTCCAGCTCAGACAACATCACATCCAACATTGCACATATCAACAGATGAAAAAATGCACCTCCAACCCCAACCTGCAACTTCCGAAACCCCACCATGTGCCCTCTAGAAGGAAACTGCCTCTAAAAGGCCGTAATATACAGAGCCACCCTTACATCCTCTGATGGCGTTACTAAGCACTATACGGGTATGAAAGCCAATAACTTCAAGGGACGATACTCCCAGCATAAGCACTCGTTCAGACCCAGGGGCAGAGAGAACTCTACTTTCCTGTCTCGATTTCTCTGGAGACTCCGTAACCTCCGAGACGAAACACCCAGCATCAAGTGGACTATTGTCGACAGAGCGCCACCATATTCACTCGGCGCTCCCTACTGCCAGCTCTGCATCCGCGAAAAACTGCATATCCTCCAACAACTTGCACTATCCATCAATAAGAAATACGATTTATCTTATTGCTGTCACCAGCGGTATGCCTTTCTGGCAAATTGCAAGCCTCGGACAACCGACAATCCAGATATACCACCTTAGGACTAGCTGCTACTCTTCACCAAGGTCACCGTCAGCAACCAACCGCATGAGCAGGACCGCCAATTATCAATCTTCAAAGCTTACCAATCCCCAATGCTTACCAATCCCCCATGTTTACCAATTCCCAAAGCTTACCAATTCCCAACGCTTACCAACCCCCAAAGCTTACCAGTTCCCAACGCTTTTCAACTCCCAAAGCTTACCAATTCCCAACGCTTACAAACCCCCAGCGCTTGTTATGCGCACACTAATATTCATGTGTGCATGTATGGTATGGGATTGAACTCGAGACTTCGTGATTCATGAAGCGAATTTCTCAAGCATTCCGTTGTAATACGCGTTACACAAACGCACACATACACAGACACACAGACACATACATATATGTGGCTGTGTGGTAAGGAGCTTGTTTCCCAACCACATGCGTGGCACCTTGGGCAAATGTCTTCTACTATTGCCTCGGGCCGACCAAAGCCTTGTGAGTGGATTTGGTAGACGGAAACTGAAAGAAGCCCGTCGTATGTATATGTATATATCTATTGTGTGCGTCTTTGTGCCTATGTTTGTCTTCCACCACCGCTTCACAACTGGCGTTGGTTTGTCTACGTCTCCGTAACTTAACGGTTCGGCAAAAGAAACCGATAGAATAAGTACTAGGACTAAAAAAATAAGTCGATTTGTTCGACTAAAACCCTCCAGCATAACCGCAATCAAATGACTGGAATGAGTAAATATATATATATATATATAATATATATATATATATATATATATATATATATATATATATATATATATATATATATATTATATATATATATATATATATATATATATATTATATATATATTATATATATATATATAATATTATATATATATATATATATATATATATATATATATATGGGTGGGGGTGTAAAGATAACGTTTTATTTTTATAACGATGCCTGATATGGTGCAACGTCAGGATCACCAGTTTGTAACGATAAAGATTAATTTTGTGACAATTGATATTTATTTTGTATTACGATAATATGGTGAACGATAGTTGTTACACAGAAGGATGGATGTAATTTGTTTCTAAGGGATGCCTTGAAATGTGTAACGGCAGAAATTACTTTGTAAAAGGCTGAGATTCTTCATTATGTAAAAATGAAAGAATAGTGATTGAAGATGTGAAGAAAATATTTATTTTTACCGCTACATCGAATATACCTTGCCTCGACGGGCAGGTGATAAAATCATAGAGCGTGCGAAGAAAAAAAGTTAATTTCGGCCTGTGTGTTCTTATTGTAGTAGTAAACCAAAGAGAGAGATATGGTAATGTGCAGAGAATACAAAGTGAGTTAATGAAAGTGAGAGAGTGTGGGATGTTGGGTCTCATAGCTGCTGACATTACATTTCAGTTGGGTCTCATAGCATGCTGACATTAAATTTCATAATAAAACTCATGGTGTGCCTCAAATACTCTTTGGATACTTCCATGTTAGAAAGAGTTTTAATCAAAGAAATTTTAATTCTATTATTCTGTAATATAATATTTAATTAGTTTAAATGTACACAAATGCAAAAAAATAATTTTTAATTCCATTAGACATTCTAAAATACTATTAAATTTCATTCAATTTTAAAAAAAGGTAAAATCGGACAGAACTTATGGGATGACTTGATACAACAATAATATATAAGGAGAAAACGAGTGTACTCCTCACCAACTCTACCTTATACAAAAATTAATGAAACTTTATGGCAACTCTTCACACCAAGTTCTTAAGGGAAAGCTAATCACTTTATAACATGAACTCAGGGTGATGAGCGAGAAACTCCGCTATCGCAAGCAAATTTTTTAGCGAGCCAGTATCAATTGCAAGTTTGCTTCCAACTCACAAACATTATTCAGAGAGATGAGGAAGGAAAATATTACCATTAAGAAAGCTCTCTCGCAAGAAGATCTACAATCATTGTGGTCAAGAATTTGGAATGAAAAGAGGGATTTCAACCCGAATGCATTATGGTTAAATACAACTGAGAAAGAATACTGTACCAACACTAACAGTAAAACATACAAAATTGATGCAGAAACCTTCGCTATAGCAGTAGGCAAACTACAGAATGGGTAGACACCTGGAAGGGACGTAATAGTTAGGTATTCGTACAAGAAGCTGACATTGTATAGAAACCAGTTGATATGTATGTTCAAAAGGACTGTGGAAAGTCAGACTGATATACCACATTGGCTTGCTAACGCAAAGATAATCTTGTTGGTAAAAATGAAATCACTGAGATAGCAGGATACTACAGACCCAGTGGCGGCTCGTGTATAGGCACTGCGGAACTGCAGCACTCCTTATTTCCACTCGATCTTATCAATAACATTCAATATAATGAGTCCTTTTTTTTTCTTTAATTCTTTCTTTATACTTGTACATTATATAATCTTTAAGCTCAATGTCAGTAGCCATCCCCTAGTTTCTGAAAAAATACAAAAATCCTTGTATAGAACTGTGCGCTTCGCAGTTCTTGCGATGTAATGTTTGGTTGTTGCGCGCATGCTCTCATGTCCGAGATAGGAAGCTGCAAGCTAGGGAGAGAGAGAGAGCACTGTGATTCACAGTGCCGACCCTAATGTGCTGGTGGAAGGTAGTGTTTCTTTTTAACTTTGCGTGTGTTGCGCTTAAAAACGTGTTTATATTCTTGAATGTAATAAAGTGTAGAATTAGAATATTATCCTGCTTTCAACTACAGTGTTGCTGCTAGGATTTGAAAAATAGGACAGATTTCCCCCCCCCTTATAATGTGATTTAGGTGGGATTTTTGAAAAACAAGAGGGAATTCACAGCGGTGTTCAATGAACAAATTAAACACACTACCCGGCAGTGGCTAAAACGCGAACCGATCATGTTTATATATACATTTTCTTGTTATACGTTTGTTTCCTTTTACACAATATTAGAACAACGGCTAAAAATTTTCTGAAACAGCACCCCGACTAATTTTATCTACGAACCGCTACTGTACAGGCCCATTGTTTGCCTGAGCATTATGTACAAATGGTCCACAAGTGTGAGTCGAACAACATTGTGACTGATGAGCAG
>NC_042997.1:92239192-92246692 GCF_006345805.1 Octopus sinensis | reverse complement strand
GTGCGTAACTGGTACTTATTTAATCGACCCCGAAAGGATGAAAGGCAAAGTTGACCTTGGCGGAATTTGAACTCAGAACGTAACGGCAGACGAAATACCTATTTCTTGATTACCCACAAGGGGCTAAACATAGAGGGGACAAACAAGGACAGACATAGGTATTAAGTCGATTACGTCGACCCCAGTGCGAAACTGGTACTTTATTTATCGACCCCCGAAAGGATGAAAGGCAAAGTCGACCTCGGCGGAATTTGAACACAGAACGTAACGACAGACAAATTCCACCGAGGTCGACTTTGCCTTTCATCCTTTCGGGGTAGACGAAATACGGCTAAGCATTTCGTCCGGCATGCTAACGATCCTACCAGCTCACCACCTTAACGTATGAAATAGTGAAATTTTCGTTTATTGTGGTTAAATCACATAATTTCAATCATTTAATTTCACATTTTTAGTCTGTAATGATTGACAGCATTAAGAAGTAAATGCATTAGTAACTGAACATAAAATTGTTTTCATTTAATTATCCAACCATTCAAATTTTTTCGCTAATTAATGTAATGTGTTCCCTTAATGACACAAAAAGCTATCAACTTTCTCCAAGTAGTTCAATGAGAGTTAAGTACTGTTTATGAAATTAATTTTAGAACTTCTACTCCTTTATAAAGAGTTGTTAAAATTAAGTTAAAACGAACATAATGTTTAACACGTCGTTAAGGTAATAGTGCGTGCGTGTGTGCCGGCGCGCTTATGTGTAAGTACGTGTGTGTATGTGTGTGCGCGTGCATCCCCGAATGTGTGTCTTCGTCTTTAACTTGTTTCAGTCAATGGACTGCAGTTACCGCCTTAGGGAATTTTTAGTCCCGTATAGGACGCCACAGTTGGTTGGCGATTATATATATATATAATAGAAGAGAAAACAAGAGGCAGTTTTTACACGCTAGAAGAAGTAGTCAAAACGACCAAAACCACATTGAAGAGCAATTTTCAAAAGGAATGAAAAATATTAAAAAATTTTACCTTGTAATTTTAATCTGGGCATACCTAAGTTTCAAATTTTTTTTTTTTAGCAAATAAAATAATTTGCTTGGCGAATTTCTCATCAATGACCCCGCCATAACACTAACATATAATTTTGTGTTAATTATATGTTAGTGTTATGGCTCAGCCATTGATGAGAAATTCGCCTAGCAAATTATTTTATTTGCTAAAAAAAAATTTGAAACTTAGGTATGCCCAGATTAAAATAACAAGGTAAAAGTGTAAAAACTGCCTGTTGAAGGCAGTTTTCTCTTGTGTTTAAATGTACACTATTTTATATTGAGAATGTGTTGTCTATTGACTTTTTATACATGCTAGGCCACTGGTAGTGAAATTTCTAAAAAGAAACTTACTACCCTATATTTTATGTAAATATATATACATATATATATATATATATATATATATATATATATATATATATATATATATATAATTTAAAGTAGTGGAAAACAAAAGGCGGGACAAGCTTATCAGTTCATTTAGATTAGTTTAATAGTGAAGCGAAGTAAGCAAAAATAAAATTAAAATAATATAATAGTGTCTTACAGCTGTTTCTGGGATATTCCATACCTAATATATGGAAATGTGGATCGACACATTGATCTATAATCTGAGATATCCCAGAAACAGTTGTAAGACACTATTATATTGGGTCAGCCTATAACTGATGCGCTTTTTTCAATTGCATGAACCAAAAGTCGGAGGGAACGGGATAAACAAGACTGCTGTTCGATTTTAACTGTTATTTTTTCAAAGCTATAATGGAAGTGACAAAGAAGCATATTCGGCATATTTTGCTTTATGAGTTCAATAAAGGCAACAACGCAACGGAAAGTACGAGGAATATTAGTGCAGTATAAGGGGATTGGACAATAAGCGTAAGCCAGTGTCAACGGTGACTCCAAAAATTCCGAGCCGGAAACTATGGCCTAGAAGATGAACTTGTCCTGGAAGATCCGTAGAGCTCAACGAGGACGTCCTCCAAACCCTAGTGAAACAAAATCCCAAGGTAACTGTTGAGTAACTAGCAGAGAAGCTTGGATTTTGTCATTCAGCCATTCACCGACATCTGTGTACCATCGGAAAGTCAGCAAATTGGGTCAATGGGTTTCTCACAAACGTTCCGAGCCTAGTCGCGCGCAGAGAATGAATGCGTGCTCTTTCTTGCTGTCACATCTCACCGAATTGTGACTGGTGGCGCTAAATGGGTTCTTTATAAAAATGCCAAGCACCGAAGACGGTGGGCAGGGAAAGGAGAAACACCGGCACCCCAGGCTAAAGAAGGTCTTCGCCAACGTAATGTGTTGTTATCTGTTTGGTGGGATATGAAAGGTTTAGTCCACGTTGAACTTTTAAACCCAAACCAAACGTAAACAAAGGAGATCTACTGCGAGCGGCTTGAGCGGCTTAAGTCAAAGCTAGAAGAAAAACGACCATCTTTGGTTTCAAGACGAACGGTGTTCTTCCATTAGGATTATGCTCGGCTACATACAGCAAGGATAACATTCCAAAGGTTGAAGCAGTTTGAATGGGAAACGATGTCCCATCCACCATATTCGCCGGACATTGCCCCATCTGATTATCATTTATTCTGCAGTCTTCAAAATCATCATTTAGACGGAAGTAATATGATTTCTGCAGAGGAAGTCAGAACAGTACTGGGAGAGTATATTTCGTCACGGACATGTGAATTTTGGAAGAGGGTTCTTGTAAGTCTACCAGATAGATGGAAGAACATTGTAGAAAATGAAAGAGAGTATATTTTAGATTAAAAAAGAACTTTGTTCATCTTTATTTTGAAAACTAAAAGAAGTATTTAAAAAATCGGGTTTCAGTGTACAGGAAACCCTACTTTTTTCAGTCGAGGGCTTATATGCCCCGATATTAGACTTTTAGATGGTCGCGGTCTCACGTGATGAAACCATCTAATAATGACTCTGTTCAGAAGGCTGGATTAGTACATATATGTACCAGAGGGAAAAGAGAGCGACACAACTGAGTAGGTGTTTAAGAGAAGATTTATTGATATGTTAACGTGTGTCATTGTGTGCATCATGTATACAGAATAGTAGACAGGCCGTCATGAGAACAAAGTGTATGTGTGTATAAGCATGGATGTATGTGTGTGCGTTAAGTACACATAAGAACAGCAATGAGGAAGGAAGTGAAAGGGTCTGTAATGAGAAATTAGAGGAATATTGATAGACACAAGAATGAGAAATACCAGTTTGTAGTCAATTGTACACAGTATTTGAAATACTGTATCAAGAAGTTGCGGCGATGATGCGGAGTCGGAGTTGCGGTACATGTCGTATGAAGTTATGGCTGTAATGTTGCTACCTGGATCACTTGGTACAGGAGTTCTCACAGGTTGTACTTGCTGTTAACCCATGGTGAAGTAATTCACAAACAGTGCAGTATTGGAACCTGCGCGAGTTGCTTGTTGAGCTGAGTATGCAGAGATGATGTTGACGTCGTTAAGAAGCTGATGGTGGCGACGAAGACGGAGGTTCGTAATGCTTTTTGACGGGTTGTCTGGCGTTGTCGCTGGAACTGGCTGTCTTGTGTGGTCAGTGACTAGACCTTAAAAGGTCTGGAACCAAAGACCTCGAGACGAGGAGAGACTGGGTTTTTATAAGGAACAGTAGGTTCAAACGGGGTTGGGAACAGGCTGTTTCACGTGATCTTATTTAGTGCTCCGATTGGTGATACGCTGCAGATTGGCGCGACAGAGTAAGAGACAAATTGTGCTAATACCAACCAATCAGAGCAGTGGACACAACGGGGTGCAAATAGTGGCCAAAGGCTAGCTGTTTTCTGTTACGTACGAATGTATGTATATATAATAAAATAGAGAGGAATTTCACTCGAGTATGCGCTACAGACTATTTACCCATCTTCCCACACTCTCCACGTTCACTAACTCACTTTGTCTTCTCTGCACATTGCCATATCGTTCTCTATGGGTTTCTAATACAGCACGAACATACAGGCCGAAATTAACTTTTTCGCACGCTCTAGGATTTTATCACCTTCCCGTCGAGGCAAGGTATTGTATAATGTAACTGGTAAAAATAAATATTTCCTTAAAACTGTTCTTTCATCTTTACATAATGGCAATCAACGAATAACTAATCCTTACACACTGATTACGATGCCGACATCTCATCCGCCATGATAGATCGCTAGCCACTACACATTCTTTACTTTCTCTCCTAGCTTCTCTCTGTGTTCCATTCTGTGGAAGAGCGTAGGCTCGAAACGTTAAAGACTTGTACACTTCCCGAGCGTTAAACTAATATATCTGTTTGTTGTCTACACCACCTGTCTTCGTCTTTTGCTTCTTTTTTGTGAATACTCCCTATCTATATATATATATATATATATATATATATATATATATATATATATATATATATATATATATATATATATATACTTTTACTTGTTTCAGTCATTTGACTGCGGCATGCTGGAGCATCGCCTTTAGTCGAGCAAAACAACCCCAGAACTTATTCTTTGTAAGCCTAGTACTTATTCTATCGATGTCTTTTGCCGAGTCGCTAATTGACGGAGACGTAAACACACCAACAACGGTTGTCAAGCGATGGTAGAGGGAAAACACAGACCAAAATTACTGAAAAATATCTTGAAATACAAAAGAGTAAATTTATTCAATATCCTATTGAATAAACTTCGGAATCTCCTGCAACTCTTCTGGACGGTCCCATGTTTAAGTTGGTGAATGCTGCCATAATACTTATCTTCAGTTCATCTTTCGTGTTGGTCCCTCGCTCAACTGCGTCCCACACATAATAATCAAGGGGGTTGCAGTCTGGGGAGCTAGGTGGACAGATGTTAGGGATGTTAGTAGTCGCAAAAATTGTCAGACAGCCATGACTGGATTCTCCTGCATGTGTGACATGGTGCCAGATACAGGATCTTCCAGTAGCTATCCTGTTGACCCAGAGCGACACTACTCCTTCCAAGTACTTGATGTAGGGCTCCGTGTTGAGTGTGAGACCGTGTGGGAAGATGAATAGAGACATAACGTCGCATTCACTAGTGATCGCTCCAAACACCATGATGTTGACTAGATGTTTGATTTTTAACACTTTCGGTTGATGTTTTGGGGGCACGAGAAGCCAACGGTTGTTCTGTGTGTTCACTATCTGATCCTGGCAGAACTTTTTCTCGTCTGAGAAAAATCAAAGAATATTCCGTTGAAGGAGATGCTTGATATTGTTAGAAAGCTTCGTATCGCGGCTTTCCTTTTGTTCTTGATTGCATGGGATAAGAATTGACATTTTCTCATCTTGTATGATAAGAAACTCAGACACTCCCACGTTCCTGGCGATGGACCTGATTGATGGCCTGGATCTCATCAACAAATTCAAGTGATCTTTCCCTTACCAGAACAATCAGAATGTTTTTCCAAGCTGCCGCACTTTTGTAATCTCCATTAGACTCATCCAATTCTTTCTGAATCCTCAGCACTACCCTCAGATTGACACCCAAACACTCTGAAATGTTCGTATTGGAGCGAATACCAAGCAGAACAGCATGTCGTTTCCAAATTTCTGGCAAATTGCGTCATGATGCTGTTTTTCTCGCGTACAGTGCCCAACTGACCCTACTAAACTGTGTAGTCGACAAAATCAAAATCAAACAATGTGCATGCGCGAAATTAAAACTATTATGAAATGGCGACAATTTACCCATTGCACCCTGTATATATATATGTGTGTGTGTGTGTGTGTGTGTGTGTGTGTGTGTGTGTGTGTGTGTGTGTGTGTGTGTGTGTGTGTGTGTGTGTGTGTGTGTGTGTGTGTGTGTGTGTGTGTGTGTGTGTATTTCGTTTGGGGATTTGGTTTGCAAGATTCTTTATGTGAGTTCGTATATTGAAGCATATTCTGTTGAGTCTGGGGAGAGTCATTAACACACTCACCGGTAAAATTTCCATTTATTTCTTTCTAAAATTTTTGTTACGTGCTGCAACCTTTTCAATTGATTGAAAAGGTTGCAAGACGCAACAAAAATTTCCACTCATTCATATATATTTTTTTCTAAAATTTTAGAAAAATAAATATGTAAATGAGTGGAAATTTTACTGGTGACTGTGTTAAAGTATAAGGCACCAAAAGAGAATGACTCTCTCCAGATACAACAGTATATATTTTATATATATATAATGTAATTATTGTTCCTCGCAACTAGTTTCACGCCCTTGTAATTGTAGTCTAAAGATCGCAGAGGCGTGAAACTCGAGCAGTAAGAAAACGAACTTCGTTTTAAGCTTCGCCCAGTTTCGGTTAACAAATTAACTTCGATTTAACTGTCAGCCTTTTTATAAATATCTGACTCGGATGCGCACATACACATATGCATGTACAGACACTTATACACACACACACACACACACACCAACATCATCATCATTTAACGTCCATTGCCCATGCTGGCGTGGGTTGAACGGCTTGACCATAACTGGCAATCTGGTGAGCTGCGCCAGTCTCCCGTCTGATTTGGCATGGTGTCTATGCCTTGATGCCTTTCCTAACGTCAACCACTTTACAATGCTAGGTGCTTTTACATGGCTCTGTACGAGCGCTTTTACGTGACGCGGCACGAGTGCTTTTTACGTGGAACCGATACACTTTTGCAGTCCAATCTTCATCACCAGGGAAAGCGGCCTTCTACACACACACACACACACACACACACACACACACACACACACACACACACACACACACACACACACATAAATATAAGAAGAAAGAAGGTACTCAGAAATCCGGATGGTTTTATATTTACAGATATTTATTTGTATGTTACATATTTTTATACATCATATATCATATAATAGAGCTTTCGCAGAGATCAACCAAAATTTTTTCTTCTTCTTTCTCTCCCTTTTCTTCCTTTCCTTATTTTTCTTTAACACTCTTTCAGATACAAAAACACTCACACACACACACACATACACACACATGCTCTCTCTCACATCCTCCCCATTCATCACCCTCTTGTACTATCTTATATCTCTCCCCACCACTACACACTCAATAACACTATAAAAAGAGTCAAAATTCCTGCAAGAAATTAGTTCAATTTGATGACTCCACTAGAATGGACGAAAGCGCTATTATATGATATATGATATATGATGTATAAAAACATGTAACGTACAAATAAATATCTGTAAATATAAGACCATCCCAATTTCTGAGTACCTCATTTCTTCTAATATAAAATACCTGTACATAATCTCCAAACCTTCTAATATATATGAGTGGCTGTGTGGTAAGTAGCCTGCTTACCAACCACATGGTTCCGGGTTCAGTCCCACTGCGTGGCATCTTGGGCAAGTGTCTTCTGCTATAACCCCGGGCCAACCAATGCCTTGTGAGTGGATTTGGTAGACGGAAACTGAAAGAAGCCTGTCGTATATAT
>NC_042997.1:92179192-92236692 GCF_006345805.1 Octopus sinensis | reverse complement strand
AATATATGTGTGTTTGTACGTATACGTCACTCACAGCTCACGGACACATAGATGTTCTTATAACATATAAGTCAACACCCCTGCCTCCTTGCCATCACATCCGGTACATCAGCCGCATCGCCATATTAAGTGTTCTGCTTAGACTAGACGCCGTAATTCTCTCCAATATCAACCTTATTAAATAGACGGCTGCTGTGATTTGACATGAACGAATTTCTCTAACAAAAATTCAGCATATTTTTTTAAAAGACAAAAAAAAAACTCAGCCCGTATATATGTTTATTTGAAATATATACACAAAATATTTATGTATATATAAATATATAAATACACGTATGATCGTAGAGTTGCCTCATGTAAGTATTTTTAATACAAATTTCCATTCTTAAGAACTGTTTTTATTCGTTCTTTACTGCATATGTTTTAGATTCTTAAATTCTGAATTTCAGTTATAGTGTGTTGTGTTAGTTATCTGTGTTGCTTACGATATCTTTATAAAGTATCGATGATTAACTGTCCCAGCGCTACTGGTGACAATTCTTCCCTCACCTCTCTGTAATCTCTGTCCCCCTCTCTCTCCATCACTCTTAACATTCAAGTCCCAGCATCTGCATCACTCTTCAAAGTTATACAACTTTTGTCTTTCCCAACTTCTTCGCTTTGGATTGCTTTATTTGTGTGTGATTTCTTCATTATTAGAGTTTTTATGCGTGGCGTGTGTTCTTCACTAGCAAAGTCTTTATCGGCAAATTATTTTCCCTTTTTCGTTCCTTGAAGCATTTGATTTAAGATGCTGCTGAAATTTTAGTGAAGCTAATGTTAATAGATTTATAATCCTTTAATTGTTCGTATCGTTGTCGACGAAATTCCACTGAAATTCTAGAAAAGCTACATTTTTTAATAAAGAATTCTGGTGATAGATTTATAACCCCTATCCTTATAGTTTCGTATAGGCGTCTGTGAAATTCCACTAAATTATTTGTTAAAAAATGTTACCGAAATACAAACAACTTCTTGTTGCTACTTTCTTCAAGACCTTGACTTGACATCATCACTTTGCAACTCAACTATTCTTGAAATACATAATAACGGCAATTTATGGAATCTAAACATAATTGGACCCTTCCTGTTTTACCGAAGTCGTTTCCTCTGTGTTGCATTTACTTTCAATTACTTTTTCAGAATGATTGCTTATTTAGAAGTATATTGTGACTGATTCGTTATTTCAGGAAGGAAACATAAGAATGATTATTATATACTCAATATCTGCATCATACTTCAAAGTTATACAACTTCTGTCCTTCACAACTTTGGATTGCTGTGTTTGTGTGTGCTGTATTCTTTATGTTCTTGTTTGTATATGTATGTATTCATTCTCTTCTCAAATATCAGCAAATTTTCTCCTTCCTCTGCATTTCCTAAGAGATGATTGCCAAATCATCAAAATCTTGTATCCCATCCGACTTTGGATGTCTCACTCATTGACTATATAAGAACATATATCAAATTAAAATTTTACTTCGATTCGATTGTACCCTGCTTAAGGAAATTTGATATTTTATGAATATGTAATAAACAATGATATTTTCATTCACCGCATTAATAAGTTCCTTACTACTGGTTCTCACGTTTTCTTTACTAATAGAGATATTATCGGAAACAAAGCCTTCTGAGAACTAAAAGTACATTTATAGTAATTTAGAGGATACCTGCTTGTATTTTTCAATTCAATACAGGAGCAGGATTGCTGATTCTTCTAGTCTTGGTTAAAATACAAATTTTTTTTTCGATCTAAACTAGCATTCTAGTAATCTTAAACTTGTGTGTTGAAAGGGCAAAAATCCCATTTGTTGATATTGTTAGCTCAGTATTTTAACAAATGCTCTTGTCGATTTCAATATATCTTAGGACTGTTGTTGAATATCTCAGATTTACTGTCCAATGTAAAGAGGCTAATCGATGATTCACTTCACTATTTACAGATTTTTCATCTTATATATATATCTAAACCATATTCTTTATTGTTACTATTACTGATAATAATCAAGTACTTAGCATTAGATATAAATTTGAAGTTCAGTTCTTCATAGAAAGATGTGTTAGAACATTTCTCTTCTACTCTACATGTCTACTCTCCACTGTGATACTTTTCAGTTACAAAACTACATTTATATTTGAAGTACTTAGAAAACAAACTTCATGCAAGTTTACAGCTATTTTTAACTCAATTTTTACAGATTTTTCATATGATGAAGGTCACATATCAAGTTCTTGTGATAGATAAACATGAAGTTCAGTGCCTCTTCATGTGAATATGAATGCAATTATTTTCTATAGTATTAGTCAAATATATAATCAAACCCTTTGTATTCTAAGTACTTTGGAATGAAATTTCCATGATAACAATAATCCCAACCTTACAAAGGAAGCACTTAACAGATATTAACTTGATGCTCAGTGCTTCTTCATGTGCAATCAGTTTTCTTATACAGTTTCTCTCAAGTAAATTTTGAAACCACTTTTATATTTTATATACTTAGGAAAGAAACGCCCTTCATAGCTTTATTTTTTTGCTTTTTCCCTCTCTCATGGAAATCCTGTTATTTAGCTTTAGATAACATTCATATTTACCATGTCTCATTTCCTTTTTAATTTCCTCAAAACTCTCAAGAATACTCTGTGTAAAATGTTAATAGGATGTGCTACAAAATTTAGTTTATTGTTCATAAACTGTATAACTGTCACTACAACATATACTTAATTTGTTTTTAGATTACTATACCTGATAATTACCTTCAGCTGTAATCATTGTTCTTTTGCAGCAATGTGATTATGTATATAAGAGTCTTCAGTCTTCATACAGACTTCAAACCCAGGTAATTTAGTAAACATACCATATGAAAGAATAAATATTGAATTAGTAGAAATATATAGTGTCTTATTCATAATCATAAGATGTAGGATTGGACAGAAGTGGGCAGATTTATTATTTTGCACTTACCTGTACTGCAGTAAGTAAGTACATCACAATTTCTAGGAGTGTTTCCTCATAATCATTTCTTTGGGGCATTGCACTAAGACTACTTACTGATCACACAATTCCATACTAAGATCACCTAGATAGTAGGTGTGTTGAGAAATGCATTGTAATTATTAACACCTTCCTTTTAACTGGATACAGAGAAAAGTGTACATGAACAGTTAAATAAGCACCATTATAAAACTTGCACTCTTTTAATCCACTTTATAAGAAGGTAAGACATACTTATACATGTATTTAAACTTTGAAACAAATAGAAACCAAATATTGAAGAGTATCTAATCCACTCTTCTGTTATTTCTTTTTTTTTTTTCTTCATTTATTGATTTGTTACAATGTCATAAGACTGCAAATTTATGACAGGGTGTATAGTCAGTTGACTCACCCCACTATACATTATTGCTTCTTATGCTATTGACCCTGAAGAGATGAAAGCTAAAGTGATTCTCAATAATATTTGAATTCAGTGTTTATAGTCTGATATCATGTTTCCATCTATTTATTAAGAACTTAAGTTAATTTTGGGGTTTGGAATTTTCAAATTATATTTCATCTTTGACAAAATTTGAAATTCCTGTATATTCTAGTAATTCTAAATCAATCTCTCGCTATCTATCTATCTATCTCTTTCTCTCTCCCTCTCTCTCTCTGAAAATAGAAGACAAAACTAGTTTGTTTGAATTGACTGACATTTGCCTAATTTTGAATAACACTAGTGAGTGGTTAATGTTATGTTTAATTTCTTTATTCTGATTAGCTAACTGTGATGTCTTTGGAATAAATATATCCTTTCAAACTTATGACATTTGCAACTTTTATGCAAGTGTGACAATATAATTTCAATAAATTACAAGCTCATGTTTTTATTCAGTGTTCTGTATAGTCTAAATTTTCCGTTGTGTATTATGAATAATTCATGCTCGCCCACAAGTATTATCTGTGATTTATTTTAAAATATTTTGGAATTTAAAAAAAAGTGACTAGTTAAATTATGCTAATTTTAAAGTCTTCATAGAAAATAAATAACAATATATAAGTTCAGGGAATATTGACTCTTAAATTCATTGTAGAACTGTTTCTAACTTAAATGAATATTAATTTCAGTTCTCGTTTATAGAAGTATCGTATTAAATCATTTTTTATTAAGTGTTTTGTTACTAAATTCTGAAGAAAGCTGCTTTGTTAATAATGTCTAGAATATGAAGTGAGTGGAAGAAAGTAAAGAATCCGTTGCCTTTTATTATGGCAAACTAATATTTTTCCTCTGTTTGAAAGAGACTGTAATGCAGTTGTTGAACTTGTGTTGCTGTTTAGCAGCAAAACTTGAGCAGTGAAAGTAGAGGTTATAAAACAAATGGAGTGGAAGGAGCTGAGTATTATTTTATGGATATTCAATGTGAAAATGATATCCAGCTTGTTACGTTAATGTGGGGGAGTACTGTAATATACAGAATGACAGGTCGGAGAATAATTGAATGGGATTAATTAGAGTGAACTTGGAAATTGATGCCATTATCAATGAGTTGATTTATAACAGAGCATCTTGGAATTGTGCATTTATACAGAACTGTCTAACTATGATGACAATATTTGTAAACGTAATAGTAATTATAGTTTCGGTCATGTCTGGTCATGAAGAAATATTACAATACTTGGAAACAGGTGAAAGTTGGCAGTAGGAAGGGCATCTCCCTGTAAAAAAAAAAAATCTGTCTCAGAAAGTTTCATCCAACTCATGCAAACATAAAGTGGACAATGATGATGATAACTGACTTGTAAGTTGCATATTTGCTTAGTGTTCTACAATTAATCCTCTTAAAAATGATCAGATTATGGTATTGTTCTCTTTAAATTTTTATGCGTCTATGTTAAACTACTGGTTGATAAAAGCATTCCATTAACTCTCTAATTTAAATGAAATTGTTGTAGCATAGAATCATACCTTTATAGGATACCTCTCTAATGTTACAACTTGTAGTAAATTGCCTTTTGAAAGAAATGGATATAACAATTGAAAATAGACAATTACATTTATTAGAATGTTTTTAGTTATACAAGCCAAGTACTAAATTATTGCATTAGTTAACTGGTAAAATATGTCACAAGTTTTTTGTTGTTGCTGTTTTTGTCTTTATGTTGCTAATTCATGGAAACAATAAATTTAACTGTTGTAATCTTGATAGAAATAAATTGAACATACCTTGAAACAAAAAAGCTTTTTCACTTGGCTTAGACACAGAAGTTTAAAAAACAAAATAGTGTTAATGGAGAGTTAACAAATTTAAACACTACCGATTTTTCATAAACTTTAAAAAAGATATGCATAATTTCTAAAAAAAAAAGTTCCCCAAGCTTTGGCTCTTTTTAAACCCTTTTGGCACCAGCACCTCTGAGACTAATACAAAACTCACATTAAAGTGTTTATGTCAAAATTAACATTCTTCCATCATAAGTTATGTACAAATTTTTATTAATTATATTTTATATTTAATAGTGAAAAAGGTTATTTTATCAAATCTCTTCAAACTTTTAATTTCCAATTAATTAAAATGCACAGCTAGTGTATTTTATTAGAAATTTGGTTACAGAAGAGTTAAATGAAACTAGCACATTAGGCAAGCTTTCTAATATGCTTATGGACTGGTTAAAGATATTTTTTTCAAAAATGTTTACTCTGATTTAAGAGATTTTAAAATTAGTATAAATATTTCTCTCATGGTCAAAATTCTTTTTGTTATAAAATTGACAAGAAATGCAAAGTTATGACATTAAAATCTTTTCATTGGTTATTAATATATGATTCAAAGCAGCACTAGTAATCCAGACCAAATTCTAGATTTAGCAGGTCTTTCTGTTGCACAGCAGTACCACCCTCTAATTCATGATTTATTCTGAACAATGTAAAACCCCACACTTTGAGGGGAAATTTGAAATTTACTTGTTCTTTTAGCAACAGTACATGTAAAAAATTACAATTAAACTCTAAAGAAAAGTAGTTAAATCATCATCATCGTTTAATGTCTAATGTCTGCCTTTCATGCTGGCATGGGTTGGACAGTTTGATAGGAACTGGCCAGGCAGGAGCCTGCACCAGACTTCTGTGTCTGTTTCAGAATAGTTGTTACAGCTGGATGCCTTTCCACAATGGAATAATATTGCTTTCAATTTTTGGCACCTGGCCAGTAATTTCAGGGGAGGGGTTAAGTTAAATATATTGACCCCCAGTGCTCCACTAGTACTTACTTTATCAACCCTAGTGCTCCACTGGTATTTATTTTACCGACCCCAAAAAGATGAAAGGAAAGTCGACTTCAGTGGAATGTGAACTCAGAACATAACGACAGACAAAATACCACTAAGCATGGTGACTGGCATGCTAATGATTCTGCCAGCTTAATGCAGTAGAATAACATTAATCACCTATCAATGGACTTCAGATTAAATTTGATTATTAAATTAAACCAGATTTTCTTCTAGCTTGGAAATTTCTTGCCTGGATTGTCTTTTGAGAGAAACTTAAATGTTACAGTCTTTATGTCAACACACAATAATTGTAAACCTGAATTTCAAGTACAAAATTGCTTGTTTTCTCCTTAAATTCCAAAATGTTCAGTTCAGAATTTGTCTTTTAGGTGTTCATCATATCACTAAGCATCTGTTTTACCATAGGGTTATGTGCAAGAAAGCAGTTTCAGTTGTCTAATCAGATGCATCATGTATTTGTTGGGACATCTGGTTATTACTCAGATAGCTCTGCTCATCTTACATCATGTATTAGCTTTGACTTGGCAAAAATCAGCATTTTCAATACTGATGAACATAGCTGATTTCCTAATCACAATATACAAAAATTATAAAGCTATAAATTTTTATTAAATATGATTAGAATTTAGTTGCCTCAGATTATTTTAATTCTACAATTAGGAGTCAAAAGATACATTTTACTGCATATCTTTTCTCAGTCATTACGCTGTGGCCATGCTGGGGCACCATCTTGAACAATTTTTTTAGTCGAATGAATTAACCCCAGTATTTTGTTTTTGTGTATTTTGTTAAGCCTGATACTTATTCTATTGGTCTCTGTTGCTGAACTGCCAGGTTATGGGGATGTAAACACACCAACACCAGTTGTCAACCAGTGGTAGGGGGCAGACAGACACACACACACACACGTGCAGATGTATATATATTATCATCATCATCATCATCATACGTTCACTTTCCGTGCTAGCATGGGTTCAACAATTGACTGAGGACTGGCAAACCAGATGGCTGCACCAGGCTCCAATCTGATCTGGCAGAGCTTCTACAGCTGGATGCCCTTCATAATGCCAACCACTCTGGGAGTGTAATGGGTGCTTTTACGTGCTACCGGCATGGAAGCCAGTTAGCTGCTCTGGTAATGATCACGCTTGGATGGTGCTCTTAGCACTTTGATTTCAATTTCACTTGCCTCAACAGGTCTTTGCAAGCAGAGTTTAGTGTCCAATGAAGGATAGGTATGCATAAGTGGGCTGGTTACACCCCTGGCATAGGCCATGAGGTTATGGTCACACTTGGCTTGCTGGGTCTTCTCAAGCACATCATATTTCTAAAGGTCTCAGTTGCTAGTCATTGCCTCAGTAAGGCCTAATGTTCGAAGGTCGTGCTTCACCACTTCATCCCAGGTCTCCCTGGGTCTACCTCTTCCACATGTTTCCTCAGCCTCTAGGGTGTGGCACTTTTTCACACAGCTATCCTTATCCATTCTCGCCACGACCATACCAGCTCAGTCGTCTCTCTTGCACACCACATCTGATGCTTCTTAGGTCCAACTTTTCTCTCAAGGTTCTTACACTCTGTCAAGTATGCACACTGACATTACACATCCATCGAAGCATACTGGCATCATTCCTTGCGAGCTTACGCATGTCCTCAGCAGTCATGGCCCATATTTCACTGCCATGTAGGATGGCTGTTCGTACACATGCGTCATACAGTCTACCTTTTACTCTGAGCAAGAGGCCCTTTGTCACCAGCAGAGGTAAGAGCTCTCTGAACTTTGCCCAGGCTATTCTTATTCTAGCAGCTACACTTTCAGTGCACCCTCCTCCGCTACTGACTTGGTCACCTAGGTAATGGAAGCTATCAACTACTTCTAGTTTTTCTCCCTGGAATGTGGCAGAAGTTGTTCTCTGCACATTTTCAGTGTTTGTTGCTCCTGAGCATCTGCCACATATAAAACTGTCTTCCCAGTTAGCCTTCCTTTGATATTGCTGCACCTCTTATGTGTCCATAGCTTACACTGGGTATATCTTATAAAGTTTCTACCCACACGTTTTCTATAGATCGAGAAGGACCATCTACCCGAAGGGATTTGTGGTTTGCCTGCCTTCCTACTTATTAGGACTTTGGTTTTAATTAGGTTGACTCTAAGGCCCTTTCAATTCTAATCCTTGTTTCCACACCTGAAACTTCTCCTCCAGTTCTGATAGTGACTCAGCAATTAGAGCAAGGTTGTCAGCATAGAGGAGCTCCAGGGGCATCCTGTCTTGAATTCCTCTGTTGTTGCCTGGAGGACTATGATAAATAGGAGGAGGCTGAGGACGAACCTTGGTGGACCCCTATTTCTACCCGGAATTCTTCACTATTCGTTGCCAACTCTCATCTTACTGACAGTATCCCTGTACATGGCTTGCACAGCTCTCACTAACCATTCATTTATCCCTAGTTTCCTCATTGACCACCAGATAAGGGATTGGGGGACCCTGTCAAAGGCTTTCTCCATGTCAACGAAAGCCAGGTACAGAGGTTTATCTTTGGGTAGGTATTTCTCCTGCAGCTGTCTTACCAGAAATATAGCATTGGTGGTGCTTTTTCCTGACATGAACCCCACACTGCATGTCATCTAAACTGAATCTCTCCCTAATTAGTTGGGCTATAACCCTCTCCATGACCTTCATTACCTGATCCAACAACTTGATACCTCTGTAATTATTTGTATGTAAAGCATCACCTTTACCATATATATATATATATATATATACATATATACACACACACACACACTTATTTTCTGTCTACCAAATCCACTCACAAAACTTTGGTTAGCCCATGACTATAGTAGAAGAGGCTTGCCCAAAGTGCCACACAGTACTGAACCATGTGGTTGGGATGCAAGCTTCTTACCTCACAGCCACACCTATACCTATAGAACTAGTATTTTTAAAAAAGCAGAGAAACACTTTTTTAACATACTCTTTCCTTGCAAATCATTTTGTTTTTTACTTTTAGTGTTAATAATAATAATAATCAATTCTTTTTTATTGGCCACAAGGGCTGACACGCATGATTACATAAAGGGACAAGACAGGACGAAAGGTTACAAAGGGT
Source organism: Octopus sinensis (assembly GCF_006345805.1). NCBI lineage: Eukaryota > Metazoa > Mollusca > Cephalopoda > Octopoda > Octopodidae > Octopus > Octopus sinensis. Next base: position 92,227,280 of record NC_042997.1, on the reverse strand, counting down.
TTTGTCCGTTTGTTAAAAAATCCGTGTAAAAAACTTTATAACAATGATTATTAAAACAATGAAAAACTCCCAAAAGGGGGAGACGTTTCGAAAGGTTCCTGGTGGAAAAAACCCTACAAAAGCCAACGGGAGCCTGGTCTAAAAAGGGGGTGTAGAGAGTCCCCTTTTTTTCTCCTTTTACATTACCTTTTTGAAATCACAGGCGAAACCTGAGAACTGGTCCATTTATACAGGCCAGTCTCGCACAATTCACCCACCTTTCATAAAACTTGCTATCGGACAGCACTTTCCTCTCTAACCTCATCTTCCTTTTCAAGTGAAACTTGAAAAAGTTGATGAGGCCTTGACCAAAGAGGAAAGTGTCTGTCTTTAGCCCTTTCAAACGAGTCCACCACACGACCTCTTTCGCCACAGCCACTAGGCACAAGAAAACGGCCTCGCCCTCCTTGTTGAAGGAGGTCGGCGGGGCAATCTTCACTATGGATTCGGCCGATAGTCGGATCCGTCCTACACGTGACAGTAGCTGTTCGACATAAACCCATATTTCAGCAATACTCGGGCACTGAACGAGTGCGTGCAGAACGGTTTCGTCGTCCTGGCAACACCTCGGGCAGGCCCGGCTGATGGCACTTCCGTGCCGGTAGAGTTTATCTCGAACAGGCAGAGCCCCTCGGTAGCACTGCCAGGCGAGAGACCTCTGGAAATTATCCATCGGCCCCGGCCCGAAAGTCCTCCCGAACAGACCGCACAGTTCGTCATCTTCAACGCCTAGAGTTTCCCCGAGAACGTCGTCGCATTTTTCCTCCACTAACCCTCTATAGAACGCTAGAGTGGAGCTGTAACCAATCGCATTGCCCGCCTGGCGGAGGGCGGAGAGGGCTTGACGGCACTCGAGGTGCCAAGCGCCCTTTCTCGGTCTACGTTTGATCCAGGTCTGCAGCTCCGTCAAAGGGACGAGTTGCGGAAAATCGCATCTGACAAAAGACGACCACACCTGTTCACCGTCTAGGAAGCGCTTGAGATGCCGCAGCCTGAGCGCATGTCTGCGCAACAGCAACCACGGCATTCCAAGGCCTCCGTTCAGCGGTCGTTGACAGCAGATGGATCGCCTGACCAGTGGCACCTGACCCTTCCACAAAAAGTCGAAGAGCAGGCGTACCAGCTTGGCCAACCAGTGGTCGGGACAAGGGACGACGGTCAAGCGGTAATAGATGACGGATGCGATGTACGCATTCGCCACCTCCGCTCGACCTTTCAGGGACAGCTTCCTCTCGGCCCATTTCTGGGTGAGACGTGCCACCCTGCTCGTCACCTCTTCCCAGTTCTTATCCACCTGGAGGTCCGGACCGAACCAGACCCCAAGCAGTTTAACGGGTCCGTCTGTCCAGCGCCCTACGACGCTGTTGGACGGCATGGGCTTGCCTCTCCAGGTGCCCAGTTGCAAGCCCACAGACTTTTCCGCGTTAATCTTTGCTCCTGTCACCGCTTCGTACTGGTTTAGCGTCTCGCCAATGTGCCTGTGGCTCGACACCACCACGGTGACGTCGTCGGCATAAGCAGACACGCTGTTTCCGCCTCCTAGATCACGCGGGATACCCCTCAAAGCCTCCAACTTGCGCAGTAATGGCTCGAGAGTCAAAATGTACAAGAGGGAGGAGAGAGGGCATCCTTGGCGGACCGAACGCGAGATGTCGAACGGTTCCGAAAGGTGACCGTTCACCCGTATCACCGAGCAGATGTTGCTGTATAAAGCAGCTATCCACCCGCGGAAGACTGGACCGAAGCCGGCTGCCTTGAGGACAGCTGCCAGGTACCGATGGTCGACCCTATCGAAGGCTTTACTCTGATCCAAATTGATCAAAGCCCCACCCGCGCCAGCGTCGTTACCCACCCTCTCTATGATGTAGCGCATGAGATGGAGGTTGTCGTGTATCGACCTGGTCGGCACAGCGCATGTCTGCGTCTTGCCGACCAGCTTGTCCACGACAAGCGCCAATCTCTTGGCTAGCACCTTGGCCAAAATCTTCAACTCTGCATTGAGCAGAGTGATGGGCCGGAAATTCCCTATAACGTCCCCCTTGTTTGGGTCCTTCTTTAGCACAGCCACCACCCCTTGACAGACAAAAGCAGGAATTCTCCCGTTTTGCTGCCAGTTGCAGTAGACGTTTGCCAACAGGTCCGCAAACAAGTCTGGCATTGAAAAGTAAAGCTCGTAGGGCAGACCATCCAAACCCGGCGATCTACCTCTCGTGCAACTCTTCATCGCTTCCTGTACTTCCCAGGCAGATATCGGTCCTTCGCAGCACTCTGCCTCGCTGTCCGAGAGTTGCGGTAGGCCGTCCAGGTACACACCGAAGTCTGTACCGTTGGTGTCCGTTCCACCGCTCGTCCCAAACAGTTGAGCAAAGTGCCGCTGAAGCACCGTACACATCTGCTTCGGTTTGGTAACCTCGCGCCCGTTCTGGTCCACCAAAGACCGAATGGTTGCTCTGTTGCCTCGCTTCGCCTCCGCCACGCGGGCCCATCGAGCGGCTCTAGTCCCCTCCCCGCTTAGCGAACGTGCCTTAGCTCTGACAACGCAGCCTTCGTGTTTGGCGTCGAAGTGTTGGTCGAGGGCCAACCTTGCCGCCAACACGTCGGTCGCGATGCCAGTGTCAAGAGCCTCGTCTAGTTTCTTAACTAAATCCCGCTCTCTCTTCCTACGTTCAATAGCTAGAGTCTTACTATACCTAATCGACTCTACTCTAATTGCTCTCTTGAGGGCAAACCACCAGTTGTTGTTGATGATTGCCCCCGTGAGCGCCCGCTTAACTAGTAAACTAATCCGGTCTCTGTAAGCTTTGCACGCCGTTAACGACGCGTTCAGCTTCCAGTAGCCGGGTCCCTGTCTATGTAGCCTATCTAAGTCGACCGTACAGATCACTAATTTGTGGTCTGTATATTCGACTAGGTGGAATTGTGGACACCCTACGCTGTCCTTATCCGCTGGCCTACAAAACACTCTATCTAAGTACGATCTAGACGACCCGATGCGGTTTGTCCAAGTCCACATTGGCACATTCGGGTTGTCTAGTCGAAACCTGTTGGACAGCTGAAAGCGGCCGAGTAGGTTGGTGAGGCTCTTGCACCCTGCCCCTCTCCTATCAGACGCTCCCCTGCCCACCCGATCGAAACGTTCATCTAAGACAGCGTTCCAATCCCCAACTAGCACTAGAGTGCGTGACGTTCCCAGGAAAACTTCCAGACGTTTGAAATAATCCGACTGCCCTGCTCCTGTCGGAGCGTAGGCAGCCAGCAGTCTGAAAGCACCGCCGTTACTACCGTCGACGTCGAGGACCACCAACTTACCTTCCGGATCCAAGAAGACTGTCCTTATTTTCAGGTCCAGGCCCTTCCGAAACAACACCGCAGTACCACCACCGCCCGCTCCCGGCTGACACGGAGATAGAAATATCTCGTATCCGCCGAAAAGGGCTGCGAGTTCCTGCGGGTCGGAGAGCCTGGTTTCACTGATGGCTGCTACATCCACATCATGAAACCTCAGGTCGTTTAACAGGTGACCCTGTTTCCAAGGTGACCCAAGGCCTCTCACATTCAAGCAACCGATTCTAAGATTTGCCATGTCTCAAAAGTAGGGGAAAAAAAAAAGGAGAAAAAAGGCTCTACTTACTGTTGTTGGTGGTGGGGGTGGCTCCCTTGTGCTTTTGCACGGGTGCTTCCACAATGTTTTTATAAAGTTTCTTCGAGAAACTTTTCCTTAGCGATCCCACATCGTTAGGGAATATTTGTTTGATTTCATCATATGTTTTTGCATTTATTTTTATTGTGAGAATGTGTGCTGGTGGTGTGTTTTGTGTTGGTATGATGAAATCGGTTATATTTGTACTAGTTTTGTTTTTTAAGTACTCCACTAGTTTTTGGTTCTTTGTGTTTATTGATGTAATTGTGTCTGTGTGTGTTTGTGTGTGTGACAGTGGCAGTAGTGGTGTCGAAAGTGTTGTTGTTTGTTGTTGTGAGTGTGTGTTGTTGTTGTTGTTGATGTTGGGAAGCACTATTTGTTCGTGCTTCCCCTGTAAATCTTTTTGTTTCTTCCTCCTTTTCTTCTTTGGAGGCACTATACTCCATTCTCCTTTGTTGGAATCAGAGCTCGCACAATCCGACTCTTCATCCGGCAAAGGAATGGTTGAGGGGTCTGCTTCAGTAGCAGGACGAAAGGTTTTTGGTTCCGCCGGTATCGGTGGTGCCGCTGCTCCTGTTGCTGTTGATGTCGCTGCTGTCGACCTTCGAGGTACTGGTGTCGGTGTTGGTTTGGTGGTGGTTGTCGGTGTTGGTTTGGTGGTGGTTGTTGTTGTTGGAGGTGGTGTTGTTCGTCTTGGTGCTGGTGTTGGTGATGGTGTTGGTGGTGTGGCAGCCTTTGGTGTTTCTTGCTGTTTTTGTTGTTTCTGTTGTTGTTGCTTGTGTTGTTGTTGTTGTTGTTGTTGTTGTTGCTGCTGCCTCTTGCTGAAAGCCTCCATCCTCTTTTTGTGAATGGGACAGTCCCTCTTTAAGTGGCTTTCGCTGCTGCAGAGGAAACATTTTGGCTTTCGCCCCTCCACAGCAACGTTTAGCCTGGTGCCGTCCGGCAAACTTACGAAATCAGGGACTTTGCTGATATTCTCTTGCTGAATTTGCGCAAGAAGCAGCACTCCCATCCCCAACCAGTTTTTCGCCCTCACTCTCCTGACATCTAGAATGGTGGTAGTGTCCTCTATATCATAGAGGACAGCTGCCACCAGCCATGACATATCTAGCTCAGGGGGGGGCGAGGTCGATTTTTATTTTTGTTACTCTTCGCCCGAGGTGGGTCGGAACTAGTAACAAATTCTCAGTTTGCAAGGGCGAAATGGCGTTCGCCCTTGCAAGCTCCTCTGTTGGGAAGCGAACCTCCACGGTTCCAAAACGCTTCCCCTTGGTTACGTAGCTCTTTTGGGCCCAAATGGGCTTTAGAGCTATCTCCAACTGTTGGGGTGTGGCATTTGTCATTCTTTTTAGTTTTCTGTCGAAAACTTTGTATATTATTGTTTTCTTGTTGGTGCTTTCAATCACCTCTTGTGGAGTATTGAGGAAGATGCCATTGCCATCCTTCCTCAACAACTCCTTCGCTCTTTTCACATCTTCTAGAGTTATCTTAACTTCCTCCAAAATTTGCTTCGCAGCAGAAGCAAAATTGTTGGAAGTTTTTTCTTTTTTCTCCGTGTCAATGTTTGTAATGATTTTTGTAATTGTTTTTCCTTCCTCCTCCTTCCGTACCAAAGCATTGGGTGAAGGCAGAGGGGGAAAATCGAGAATTACGTCGAACGCGACGTCCTGGCTTGCATTCTCCTTTTGAACGGAGCGCGTGCTCTCCGGTTCGGAAGGAGGATCTTTGTTGCCTTTTAAGGCGTGAAGTGGGTGTTTTGTATGAGTTGTGTGTGTTTGCGGAGGGAATGTATCTTGAAGGAAGGAACAGCCAACTGTTCGCTTCATAGCCATGTTTTGTTTTGTAATATTCAAAATGTTGAAAAATGTCAAATGTTCAAAATTTTAAAACGTAATTTCACCCCGAATGGGGCAAAATTTCGCCCAACCGACGAGCTCCGCAAGAAGCCGGTCGGTTTGGCCACAAAAATATTAAAAAATATTCAAACTTATCGGCAAATTTCCAGTGAAATTGGTGTCAAATTCACGGAGCTGATTCACGTACGTCCATCGGCGTCGGAAGGAATAATAATAATAATAATAATAATAATAATAATGGTTACTCCCATAAGTTTCAACATATGAGCATTTGAAGGAGTGGATTTAAAGAAAGAAAAAAAAGCAAGGAAAAGAGAAAACAACTTTTGAAGCTGCATTTATTTGCAATAGATGTGTGAATGTAATTTGAGTCCAAGTATGGATTTTACTATGAAGTCACAATGGAGATACTGATGCTTTTGATTTTGCTTGTGATTGGACAAGTGTATCTGTTGATTGCAGGATAAAATTTTTTTATTGTTCTGTTTCTTCAACTCCTATTGTTTTGATGTATCATAACACATTTTCTGACATGCAGATCGATCTAGGCAATAACCTTCCCAAGATGTCAAGTTAAGCCATAGTGATTTTTGTGATTGCTTCACCTTATCCTTATACCTGAGGATAAGTCTTCCTTTACTACAAATATCCCTCCACTTGTTAGCCATACAAAACAATTTTTGGAATGTGGTCATTTTTCATTCAAGCAATATGTCCTACCCATCTGCACCCAGCAGCATACTTTGAAAACTGGAGATATCACATTTTTATAAGATTTTGACATTTTGATATCTTATCTTGCCATTTTATGTTGCAGATATTGCACAGACAGCACATGTGAAAGGTTTCAAGTTTCTTTAAATGTCTGTAGTAGGGAGTCCATGCTTCTGTTCCATACAAAAGTATGCTCAGCAACAATAATAATAATAACGATCTTTTCTACTATTGGCACAAGGACTGAGATTTTGGGGGAAGGGGCTTGTTGAGTACACTGACCCTAGTGCTTGTTGTTACTTATTTTATCAAATATGCCGAAGGGCATATGGCGTAGTGGTTAAGAGCGTGGGCTACTAACCCCGAGATTCCGAATTCAGTTCAAGACAGTGACTTGAATAATGATAATAATAATAATAATAGTAATAACATCGAAAAATACCTTAGGAATGAGAATCCAGGTTCGAAATTTCCCCAAGACACCTGATGAAGGCTGGAGGGTATATCAGCCGAAAAGTTGTGTTAACAACAAACAAGATGAGGACAAATATCTGTCAAATGTAAATAATGTGTATATATATATATCCTTTGTTTAAATGTACTTCAGTAAGTTTTCTTTGTTTTTATTTATTTTTTTTTGCTGCATGAGTATTTCCAACCAAAATTGTTAACCTAGTTTTTATATTTTTTCTTCAAACAAAGTTTGCTTACTTTTTTAAATATCCAAACATTTAAAATTCAAATATATCTCATTTTTATTTTTATTATTTTAATGACATTTTAGGTAGTGGATTGGTAGAACCATTAGCAAGTTGGACAAAATGCTTAGCAGCTGTGTTTCTTCTAGTTCTTTACTTGCTGGGTTTAAATTCCATCAAAATCATCTTTACCTTTCATCCTTTCAGGTTGATAAAATAAATACCAGTTTAACACTGGGGAAAGTGTAATTGACTTATTTACCTCCTTTCTTAAAGTTGCTGGCCATGTGCCAAATTTTGAAACAATTTTAATATTTAAGGGCAATGGTTTGGTAGACTCATTTTGTGTTAGACAAATGCCTTGTTTTATTTGTTTAGGTACTTCATATTTAAGTTGAAATCCTACCACAGTCAACTTTGCTTTTCATCTTTCTGGGGTTGATGAAATAAAGCATCAGTTAAGTACGGGGTCAATATAATCAACTATACCCTCATGCTCTCAAAATATTTCTAGTCTTGTGCCTGTGTAAGAAATTATTTTAACCCTTTTATTACTAAATTTCTACCTTTGTTTCAATTAATTTTCAAAATAATAAAGAATTTAGTAAAATAACATTCATTATTTACTTTATCTGATTTTCAGAACTTAGATTAACAAGAAAATTTGATGGATGGTTTGAATGTAAATCATTTTAAAAATATGAACTTTATATAACTCTACAAGGGGTGGGTGCAGGTGGGTTGGTATCACAAACAAAAGGCAGCATTCACCTTACCAATTTGTTTTGTGTGACCATCAGTAGAGATATGGTATGATAAGTTTACTCTCAAAGTTTACGTCTACTGTTATGTACCCACTGTAATACTGAAACTACACTATGACAGGGATGGATTCAGAGGGTGGGGGATGGGAGGATGCATCTCCACCACCACCACTACCAACTAAGAAACTTTTCAAATTTGACTGTTTTGTTTAAATAGTGTCTCAGTTCATGCAAGTAGATAAGGCTAAAGCTGGTGCAGTATTTTAAGATTTTGGAAGTATTGGATGTAGACTTATACAGTACTTTGTTTTATCCCAGACAAAGGAAAAACTAAACTCCACAATAGGAAAATTATTGTGAGAAATACAGAATAGCATCTTATTGTACAGTTACACTATGTAAAAATACTACATGAACATGACATCCCAAATAGAACAAAATAAAATAATGATTACAGTAAATTCTACACAATCAAAAACATTTCAATCATAAAATTCTGAAAATATTTTGCTTATTGCTATCATTTATAGAAATATCACACAAACATAACATCCCAAATAGAACAAAATAAAAACAGAACAGGGATTAAATCTGCACAGTTGAAATATTACAAATAAGAAAATATATTTTAATCATCAAATCCTGAAAACATTTCATATCATTACCATTTGTAAAAATTTCACACAGACATAACAAAACAAACATTACAATTAAATAACAATGGGAAAAGATTAAAAAGTTCACAGATATTAAACATATGAGTATAAGGAAAATATTTCACTCTTCAAATCCTGAAAACTGACTGCAGTCTTCCATAGCCCTAAAACCAGAAAAATCATCAGGGTTGTCAGTACTGTCTGAAGTTTCACTATCATCAAACAGAATGTCATCTTCTGTGCCATCTAATGATTTACTGATGCCACATTTTTCAAAAGATTTTACTACTGCTTCAATTTTCACAGCATTCCATGATTTCAGGACACACTCGCACACCTGAGCAGTTGTTGGCCTTTTCAAATGATCTGTTGCTGTTAGGTCATGGTCCTTGGCTCTCATCCACTGATTCCACTCTTCTTTTATAAATGCTTTAAAAGGCTTGTTGATTGATATGTCCAGTGGTTGTAATTTGCTTGTTAAACCACCAGGGATCACTGCCATTTTTATTTTCAATTTCTGCACCCTTTCTTTTATAGCCTTTGGTTTGTGGGCACGAAACTGGTCCCACACAAGAAGGGATGGTTTTTTAAGGAGGCCACTGGAACACCTTGAGCAGATCTTATCTAGCCATAACTTCACTCCTTCTTCATCCATCATCCCCTTTGGGTGGACATGAACGAAAATTTCACATGAAATTTTGTCTTTTGGTAGTTTTCCTCTTGAAAATAAACAGCAGTGGCAGTTTTGTTCTATCAGCACAACACAATAGTACTGCAGTATAATGGGTTTTCTCATGTACAGATGTCTTTACACTTACAGTTTTGGATCCTTTAACATCCACTGTTCTATTTGATACCACATCAAACGTTAGTGACACCTCATCCATGTTTCTGATCTGATCCAGTTCGTAGTCAGTCTCTTTTCTTGCACTGATCATGAACCTGTGAAATTCAATTATTTTGTTATCATAATCTTCAGGCATTTTTGTGCTATTCTTGTTTTCATTCTCATTGCCAGTCTGTGCCTCTTCATAAATCTATAATGCCAGCTTGATGTGCCATGAAAATCATCCAGACCTTGTGCTGCTGCTCTCACTTTTGGTTCATTAATAATCATTTTTATAGATACTGCAAGGCCCAATTTTCTCTCCGCAACTATCCACTCTTTCATCTCTTGCTCCAGTTCTGACCACTTAGCTGCAGTCTGATGCAGGTTATGTTTAAGTCTTGATGCAGGCTTCAATAGGTCCTCTTGTTTCTTCCTGTAGTGGATCATCTTCTCAGTTGGCGGTGCTCCAAAATGCCTCTCTGCAGCCCTGTTGCCATTCTGTTTGGCATATTCAATCACTTGTAGCTGATTGTGCAAGAGTATCTTCTGTTGGAGGTTGCCATAGTAACAGTTGGGCTAAAAGTTTTAAGTAAAATCTTCTGAAGTTGTGGATCACTCCTAATGTCATCAGGACCAGATTTGAACTGGTTAAGACCATGGCTTTCAGAGATCAAGGAGGAAGCCTATGTTGCTGTCTGAACACAACACGTTTCATTACAGAGAGTGAGTAAGTTATGACTGAACACTACATTTCATTACAGAAAGTGAGTAAGTGATTACGATAGTGTTGTTATTAATATTTGCTTGTAAACCCTTTTAACATACCGCAGTTTTACTTCTTTCATCACTTAATAATGTACCCTTAAGTCAGGTTGTTTGAAGAAAGTGACAATATCAGTAATATGGATACACATATAAACTATCACTCATCAGTTGCCTCGTCTAGCATACACTGCCCATACAGGAATGAATTTTTTGTGATTGCATATATCTAAAAAAAATTTTATGATAGTTTTGTTTATTTACTACTTTAACAAGGTATCATTTATACACTTCATTGAGCGGTCATATACAGGAGTCCACATTACTGTCTAGCATAGAAAATTTTCCTCTAGGGTTAGGATATGCCTATGAAAAATGCAACCTTCAGCTTCCAGGACGCATGATAGATTTTTGAGCCTTATTTTAGGAGAAAAGTAGCGTCTTCGATGATGGGAAATACAGTAGCTTGACGTGTCTTATCAAGTACAGCATATTGCCACATCTCTCAGTCCCTTGTCATTTGCTGAAGATCCTTTCTCACTACTTAATCCCATGTCTTCCTGGGTCTACCCCTTCCACAGGTACCTTTTACAATTAAAGCTCAACACTTCTTTATGCAGTTGTCCTCATCCATAGACATCACATGACCAAACCAGCACAGTCTTCTCTCTTGCACACATCTAATGCCTCTTTTACACAGTTTTTCTCTTACATCATTTACTCTCTGCCATGTATGCACACTGACATTACCCATCCAGTGGAGCATGTTAGCTTCATTTTCTTTCAAGCCTTCACAAGTCCTCTGTAGTCAAAGCCCATGTTTCACTGCCATATAACATAGCCGTACATACACAGGCATTAAACAATCTTCCTTTCACTCTGAGGGAGAGGCTCTTAGTTACCAACAAGGGCCTGACTCATCCCACAACTCTGGGGGTTGATTTCTACTTCTGGACGAATATTTGGACCATTATTGCCAGTGACAAATGTGGCTAATAAGACCAATCTTCACATAGAAAACAAATTACACTGGCCACATGTGAATGTCGGAGTCAGTCATGGTTGCTGTTATTTGGCCTTCCGTTGCCATTGTCTTCCCCTTTTTTCTTTCTCTTCCCAGTTGCCAGTTTACTGAAGAGGATTTGATGAGGAAGCCGTTCATCATTCATCCTGATGACCTGGCCATTTCATATATGTACACGCACACACAAACACCACTTTATGACGATCTGTTTTTTGAGACCCCGAGTTTACAAGTTTTACAAATTTTATTTCCTCTTTACGAGTTTTTGCTTAACGAGCATTCTCTGGGAACAAGTTAACTCATATATCGAGGCATTACTGTGTGTATATATATATATATATATATATATATATATATATATATATATATATATATATATATATGCATATATACGTACATGTATGTACATGCATACTTATATATGTTCATATATGTGCATTTATGGGTACAGGATGCCACAGAACGTAAACAACATGAAATACGAAGACAAACTTGGGTATGCAAACACCGAGAGAAACAAATGGAAAACAAGGCAAGTAACATAAAGAACGGCCCCATCAGTTGTTGGCTGTAAATGCTTGGAATGAGGAATAGATGGACAGCCGACAACTGATGAAGGGTCATTCTTTATGTTACTTGTCATGTTTTCCATTTCTTTCTCTTGTTTGTCTTCGTATTACATATTGTTTTCATATTACACGTTGTTTACATTCTGTGACATCCTGTACCCATATATTTATATTTATATATATTTATATTATATATATATATATATATATATATATATATATATATATATATTATATATATTTATATATATTTATATTATATATATATTTATATATATTTATATTTATATATATATATATATATATAATATATATATATATATATATATATAATATATATATATATAAATAAGGGCAAAACAAAAAGATTTCTATGCCAATATGCTGAGAAATAGACTTTAACCCTCTAGCATTTAAACTGGCCATATCCGGCCAAAAGCATTCTCCCTGTTTTATGTTCAAACTGGCCATATCTGGTCTCCCACACCAACCCTACAATATCATTTTAAAAATTAACAGCTACCACATCAAAATCTCATAGCTACAAGATTAATGCATGATTAGTTCAAAACAATGTAGATGAAGAAGCATTAATTTTGGCAGAATAATGCAAACACTAAAGGGTTAAAGCATCAATCACCACATACAATACATATCACTATAAATACACACCATGTTGAAAACGAGGAAAGCAAGCTAACAGAATTTTTTTTTAAATTCATTATCTCTGAATCGAATGATTTTGGGATTAATCTAACAGATTTTTCCACTCACCAGCAGAGAATACGATAAGAAATAAATGAAATACTTACAAGCACCCATGGAAAAAAGCAGAAGCAAAAGTCATCTGTACACATAAGTACCCCAAATATATCTGAATATAAATTCCATAGCAAGCCTTCAACACACGTGTAATCGGTCAGGAACCACAATATTATTATATGATTGAACGCCAGACATCCATTTTCAAGCAAGTTTATCTATATATATATATATATATATATATATATATATATATCAATAACAGCCATACCAGTAATCCAACATGCATCCATGATCAGCTGCCCCACAGATATCACTATGGTTTCAACACTTGGGCAATATCATTCAATTTGGTGGTGTCATCAGCACTAAAATAAGTGTTGTTTGGGAACAAACATACCTTAGATATCACCACATTCATTCAATCTTAAGGATTACACACTAACATTAATAATTTAACTACAACAAAGGAACCACATTTACCCTATGTACAAAAATAGTCTCAGTAAATTAATAATTCTATAAGTAAACCTATAGCCAACTCCTAAATTATCTAAATAGCAAGCTAGCCCTTGAAGTCCATACGGATAATATTCCAACCAGCCTTCCATAGTTATTGATATAAAAGTGAAAGCTTTTATATTCTATTCCATCCAAAACAAAACAAACTCAATTGAACTTTAATAATATAATTCTAAGTGAATTACACTATTTCATATCCTAAAAGTTAATAATTAAAACACTCCATATGTAGTGAATATTCATTATTCTTACATGCTTTAATGTTATATATACACATTAACAAACACACACTAACACACACACTTATCTTAATGAACTTTAGTTTTTCATGGTACCTGATATTTGCAGTGCTTAAAATCAAAATTTAATTTTTACTTTTTTTAAAACATTTTGTATGCATTTCATGTCATTTGAACTATAATAAAGGAACAAAAATATGTTATACAAATACTCTTGTACATTAGTGATATATTTGCACTAGAAAAGTAAATGTAGAAAGTCAGTGATAAGATAAATATTCTTGGTGACATTTAAACATCTGGTACTACAAGATAAATTTGGATGGTACAAAGTAAGACTATGTAAAGTAACACTGCAAAAGATCGTTTTCATGCCCTGATTATAAGAAATGAAGATATTGTAATTTTAAAGTATTTTATTCATTTGCTTTTCTAATTAATATAGCCTATTCAAATTTTGTCTGATATATCATAACATTTGTTTCCTGGAAGATTATGAATGTAAAAAAAAATGTATATACAGTAAATAAAACTAAGTCAATAAGGTTGAAATTGTAGCTATGAGTTGTAACTTCAATAGATTTAATATAACCGATGAAGTTGTATTATTAGGATCTTTTAAGTTTATGGATTTTTAAAGTTTTTAAGTTATTGATACCAAATGTTATTTCATCATCATTTTGCATCCACTGTTCATTTTAATATGGGTTGGACTGGCCATCACAACCCAAGTCAGTTCCAATTTAAAGTTTCTGCCCTTCTAGAAAGGTTAGAGGACCACATTTCACTCATTCATTTCCTTTTTTTACTTGGATTCTGCAACTGGATACCTTCATTTTATCAAAGCACAAGCACTAGAAATGTTCATGTCCTTGACAAGAATAGCAAGCCCTCTTGACCCTATATCATCTTCACTCAATTGCTAACCACTTTACAAAGTGTACTTGATGTATTTTATTGTGACACCAACACGAAAGGGTTTGCTTTGTGCCTTGTAAGACTAGAGGTTCCTCACTACTTTACAGTGTGCCTATTTGCCCAATTCCACATGACCCAAAGAATAAATAGTAGATAATTATATCAAGGGGTTGGGCAGAGAAAGATGAGAGGATATCAAGAGGCTGGGCAGGCAGCAGATATAGATTCAATAGAAACATATTGGGTAAGATACCCAAATATAGATACATTATACCTCCCAGCCTCCATCACTACTACCATTTCAATGTTCATTATGCCATTTTTGCACAGTTGGGCTAGTCCTCTCCAGCACTAATCATTGTAGTCCTTTGTCATTGTCATGAGGCTCAAATATTCTGAGATCAGTTTTCGCCAATTCCTCCCATGTCACCTTAGGTTTCCTTCTTTCATAGGTTCCATCTACTTATATAGCTGTCATCATACATCCCATCTCAAAGCAGAACAGTTTTCTCTCTTACTTCATCCAATTTTTTTTTATACACAGTTTTGCTTTGAGTTCATTTGTACTTCATGATTCATGCATACTAACATTAACACCCAACAAAATAGGTTTGCTTTATTTCTTTCTATCCTTTACAGATCCTCTGCATTCACTACCCATATCTCACATCCACAAAGTATCACACTTTGTACACGGGCATCATAGTTTCTCATTCATTCTGAGAAAGAACCTGTTGTTACCAGAAGTTATGGTTCTTTCAGTCTGTTCTTATTCTGGCTATTATGCTTTCAGAGCACCTACCTCCACTCTTAATTTAGCCATTTAGGTAATAGAAGTAATTAACAAGTGAACTGTCAAAGCATTTCAGAGAATATTTTTCGGGTGTGCTCTTACTTCTTACCTCTCCTGATTATCTGCTGCATATCTTCCTTCCTTGTTAACCTGCCTCAGATTCCACAGCAGTTCTTGTATATCCATAGTTTACACTGGATGTACTGAATGGAGTTTCCATCTACTGTAGTCTAATTTATATTTGTGCATTGCATTATGTTGTTTCTCACTTTGTTGTGTTATTTAAAACAGAAATATTAGAATGTTTATTTACTTTTAATTAAACTCTCTCTATCCTAATCTCCTTAAACTGTTTTTCATCACAAAGTGCTTATCAAATAGTAATTCAATAGTGGAATTCAAATGATGCACTCCCCACTTCATTTCATCAAATTATATTTATTATTTGGTATTTCTAATTGTTCTAATTTGTTTTGCTTTTGTTTCTTTTCTATGAAACATAGATATGTATATGTGTGTGTGTGTATACATATATATAAATGTTCTATATTTATCATTTGTCTTTCCATGTTAACATAGACTGAAACTGACTTACATAATAGCATATTTCAATGCATTATCTCATCTATGAAACCTCACTTTGTAATGTCAAGTTTCACTCCATTCCTTTAAATCATTTGTTATCCTCTATAACTTATATACATTTTAGCTTGTCTATTAAATGTATCTGTTGCATTTCCAGGAAATATTTGACTTGTCCATCTCCAGTCACTGTTGCTCTTCTGCTTTCATTAACTATGTTTTGCTGTAAAACAATATCATGTTTCCCATATATTATATATTCTCCTTTCATATGAAAAGAGAATCTCTTCATTGCAAACATAAACAATGATTCCAGTTGCACTATGATATTGCTGTCTTCTGCATTTAGGTCACATAGAAACTCAACTACTACTTTCTGCAATCTTTCAAAGTATTCCATATTTTGTAATCTTTAATTGTCAGGACTAGTGGTAGCACTAGTAAAATGGGTGTATTTTGAGTGTCAATTTCCTGAAATTATGCTTTGTACCTCTTTCCTTTAATTAGAAAACAATATAGGCATAGGAGTGGTTGTGTCGTAAGTAGCTTGCTTACGAACCACATGGTTCCGGGTTCAGTCGCACTGTGTGACACTTTGGGCAAGTGTCTTCTACTATAGCCTTGGGCCGACGAAAGCCTTGTGAGTGGATTTGGTAGACGGAAACTGAAAGAAGCCCATCGTATATATGTATATATATATATATATGTATATTTGTGTGTCTGTGTTTGTCCCCCCCCCCCAACATCACTTGACAACTGTTGCTGGTGTGTTTACGTCCCCGTAACTTAGCAGTTCGGCAAAAGAGACCAATAGAATAAGTACTAGGCTTACAAAGAATGAGTCCTGGGGTCGATTTGCTCGACTAAAGGCAGTGCTCCAGCATGGCCGCAGTCAAATGACTGAAACAAGTAAAAGAGTAAAGAGTAAAGTATGTTGTCTTTGTAGAATTGGGAAACTTAATTATTGTTGAAAGTCCTTAATGACACTAATGCATAGCTAAATTCTTCAGCTGGTCTTCTGTTGGCTCATCTTGGTTCAAGTATTGTTTCATTCATATAACCTGCTAAGCAATATCACAATACTCTTGTGTCTCATTCTTCTCATTGTCTAAGGTGGCGAGCTGGCAGAAACATTAGCACGCCAGGCGAAATGCTTAGTGGTATTTCGTCTGCCGTTACGTTGTGAGTTCAAATTCCGCCGAGATCGACTTTGCCTTTCATCCTTTCGGAGTCGATTAAATAAGTACCATTTACACACTGGGGTCGATGTAATCAACTTAATCCATTTGTCTTTCCTTGTTTGTTCCCTCTGTGTGTAGCCCCTTGTGGGCAGTAAAGAAATAGGTATTTCATGTCTTTATATGTTCTGAATTCAAATTCTGCTGAGGTCAACTTTGCCTTTTATCCTTTCAGGGTAGATAAATTAAGTACTAGTTGTGTACTGGGGTCGATCTAATCAACCGGCCCCTCCCCCAGAATTTTGGGCCTTGTGCCTAGAGTAGAAAATATTCTTCTCATTGTCTCTGTGTACAGGAGCACACACATTATGTTAGGCACACTATTCCTCCAGGTGCTACTGATCTGTTTTGTCAGTGTGCTTCTTTTTATTCTTCTTAGTATGTTGATAGTAATAGTGTAAGTAATAGAGTATCAGTCAATAATTTTAAACAGATTCAAACCTAGCTATTTCCAAAGAGATATCTTCCACAAAGAGCTACGTAGACAGGGCTGTTTTCATGAAGACAAATGTAGTAAATAAGTTTATGAAATTAAGAATAAAATAACAAAAACAATAAAGAGAAAAAGAAAACACTGAATAACTGTCAGACGGCTCTGTTCTACAACACATTATGTTACCTGTTACCCAACTGAAATCACTGCAATAAAAAAAGCAACTGTCTTCAAGTTAGGAGACATTGGATTCCCCAATCAAAAAGATTGTATAATTTGGAACAAATCATATTTTTAAATTGCTCATATTCCCTTCAAACTTTTCAATATCTCCCCCTCTTTGTCTATATGTACATCTTTAATATTATTTTTGAAATAGCCTCGAAAGAAATCATTCAGCTCTCTCCACTCTTCTCAGAACTTTGCTTATTTGTACATCGCCTAAACTAATCTCATCCAGTACTAAACAATATTAGAAATACATACTCAACAATGGAACTCAAAGAATTCATACACTAGAGAGTTGTTAGTGAGCTGATCTAACAACCAAAGGGTTGACAATTCCAATTTCAAATGACTTCCCAAAATACACTTCATGAGAACATTCTACTGCTAAATCTCTTATAGAATTCAATATAAGTGGCATGTAATTTTCTGAGAGTTCATATGCCAATATTCAAATGTTCAGCAAAAAATGCTATGCCACATGTTAATAAAGATGTCTATATTAATATGTCTGCAGTTAATTAGCTTGAAGACTTAGATACTTTCTTTTGGGATAGATTTTTTAGTTATTTGACATGTGATATGTGCTATATATGTGAGATATATCTTTTGTCTGTCATCATCCATCATATCACATGCTGAAGATACATTTACAATCAAAATTGGTTTCATGTTCTTTTCCATTTTTCTCTCTATCTTACAAAACAGTTAATTTGACTTGCAATTACAACTAAAATTTTTGTAAAGTAGATAATAAAATTGGTTTGTATGATAAAAAAAAATCCATTCTTTATATCATAAATGTAATGCCATGCACACCAAAGAAATCATCTTTATTTTCATTGACAATAAATAATTTTTCAATTATTTATTTTCTTGGAAGTTATCTATCTGCTAAGCAGGCCTGCAAACTAAAAATATAGTCCCTGTTATCTGATTGTCTATCAATAATCTCAGTAGTATCATTTTATTACCCCATTTTTGACAAAGATTAGACTCTCTATCCTACTTGTGCTATCAGTTTACATACATCTTAGTTCAATGTTATCTATTGCAAGCTTGTTTCTATACATTCTTTTAACAACTAATTTAACCATTGCACATTTTGCACTAATTTCTCACACTCTAAACACACCAATTTGCTCAGAAACTTCTTTAAATTTTTATTTATTTACTTTTATGTTATAGTTTTTGCGGGGTTTTTGTCTTTAGGTGGTAGCAGATTCAGTTTGCTAACAAGAAAATATTAGCTTATCTATAAACTATCTGTGTTTTAACAACTGAAAAATATTGATTAGGATTTTTTTTTAAATGTTTATTAGTATGCAACATAATTATAAACAGATATTTGTTATAAACAGCCTTTTGTAGAACTGTTTTGTAGCTAGTAAATGGTAATCTGAGAATCGTGCAGTGAATAAATGGTGTTGATGGTGAATTGTACACATTGACCTTCCTGAAACTTATTTTTCAAAAAAAAAAAAAAAATTTCAACATGTGATTTCAACAAAAATCAAATTGCAATACATTACTATTTCTGATAGTCATGATGTTATAATTTTCTAAAATTACAAGTGATATGATATGAAATTACATTTCATATCATATCACAACCATGGTACTTGTACATGGTCAAAACACTTGATTTTGGAAATCCAGGTCCACTTATCTATAAATAGGTAACCTCCTTGTTAGCTTGCGGTGCTATGTTCAACCCTTTGTGTGGATATTGCTTGGGAAGAAACAGGCTCAGCTTGGCTGCCTTGCCCAAATACAGCCCATGAATGAAATGAGTCTCCACTTTAATGGTACTACTTCAAAACTCAATTATACAACACATGCACTATATAAAGTTTCATATTCAATTCCCCACCTCCTATTAATATTAGCATGTTATTAGTAAATATTTCAATATTGATACTGTCTACAAATACTTAGCTAGGAAAACCAGTTCCTTTCTTTTATGCTAGATTTTGTACATATTTCAAAAATTTTACATTTATGTTACATGAACTAAAGCATAACAAGAGCACTCAGAGAGTACAAACCTCTGCCAAGGCAACACTAACATCCTCTCAATGATTAGCCAGAGATTATTTTTAAAATGAGAATATCTGAAATAAACTTGACTGCTCTCACAAATGAGAATACTAAAAATGAACCTGACTGGTCTCAAAAATTAAGTAAAAAAACAGTAAAAATAATCCAGAATACTTGTCTGGTACCAGATTGATCCCAAAATCTAATCAGTTTGTGCCAGTCATTAGGCCAAAGATCCCTGAAAGTTTCATCTAAATCCATCCAGTGGTTCTTGAGATATCTTGTCTATGGACAAAAACAACTGAAAGCTATACGTCTGCCTATGCTAAGGTGGAGGTAATAATAAAAACATACTTTAGAACTTTTTAACATATGTAAAGAATATATTAGTCAATATTGCATTTAATGAATGAGGTGGTAGAAAATGTAAAAAGTCTATTTTAAATGAAATTAGGTTTATTTGGATGATAGAATATTAGAATTCAGAATAGTTTTGTCATAAATCAAATTTAGTTGTTACTAATTACAAGAGCTCTAAGATTACATCATTACAAGGCACATTCCAGAAATTTTCAGACTTTTTCAAGAGAAACCTTTATTAATTTCGAAGAAGTACAAAACTAATATTTAAAGTAGGATCCTCCAACTTCAATGCACTTACTGTAGCAAGCATTCCAGCTACTTCTTGAAGGCCCCATGAAAGTCCTTCAAAGTGAAAGTGTCTAGGACACATGTCATGGCCTTCTTCACCTTTAAAATGACTAGTCCCGAAGTTCTCTTTTAGGTTGGGGAACAACCAAAAGTCACAGGGAGTAAGATCTTGACTGCAGGGAGGGTGAGGAACAGCTTTGATGCCTGTCTCTGTCAAGTTCTTAGTTACCAAGATGCTCATCACTGAGCACCATGGGAACAAATTTTGCACATGTTCAGATTTTCATGAATAATTCTGTGTACAGGTGCCAACCCAACTCCAAACTTATTGTCTTTATAGATACATGACAGTCTTCATCCACAGGTTGTGAATTTTCTCAACCAGATCTGGTTTTCTGATGTCCCTCTCCCTCCCACGCTTCTCATCGTCTCTCACCTCCTCTCTGCCATCCTTGATCCTCTTGTGCCAGTAAAAAGGTTAATCTGTAAGCAGTCTGGAGTATTTCAGAAGTTTCTGTAGCATTTTTGCCCAGTTTAACGCATAACTTTATTATTGCATATTGAATTGCCAGATAAGACTGGAGCCTGGTGCAGCCTTCTGGCTTCCCAGATCCCCGGTCGAACCGTCCAACCCATGCTAGCATGGAGAACAGACGTTAAACGATGATGATGATGATGATGATGAGCTTCCAATCATCCCAAACACATTCTGCAAACTAATCAACTGTGACAAGCAGTGTTTCATAGGAGGTGTTCAAAGTGGTGTTACAGCCATCTCCTACAATCTGGAATAACAAAAGTTGGCAGGTCAGCTTATTAGTTGTATAATAACAGTATACTAAAATTACAATAACCTAGGGCAGTTATGACTGCTTTTCCTTAAAAAGAGTCAGTACTTCTGGAGTGCACCTCATATTCTTTTATTTTTTTGTACTTGTTTCAGTCATTTGATTGTGACTATGCTGGAGCACCACCTTGAAGGGTTTTAGTCAAACAAATCGACCCCAGGACATATTTTTTAAGCTTAGTAATTATCCTATCAGTCTCTTTTGCCAAACCACTAAGTTACATGGATATAAACACATCAACACCTGTTGTCAATCAGTAGTGGGGAACAGACACACACAGATACACACACACTCGATGGGCTTCTTTCAGTTTGCATCTACCAAATCCACTTGCAAGGCTTTGGTCAGCCCAAGGCTATAGTAGAAAACATTTGCCCAAGATGCCATACAATGGAAATGAACCTGGAACTATGTGGTTGAGAAGTAAGCTTCTTACCACGCAGCCACACCTGCACCTATAATGTAATTTTTTCAATAAGTACATTTATATCAAATCATCATTTAAAGAAATGATCAGTGTGTGTGTGTATATACCTCCTAAATTTTTTTTATTATTGTCCATCTGATACCGTAATTTATTTAACTTATTTGTTTTTTTCCCTTAAAGGCAACACCCTTTTAGCTTCTTTTTAAATGTTATGTTGAATTTTTTTTTATTTACTACTGCTAACCTTATCTTCAATTGGCAGTCCTTTTACTGTCTGTTTCTTTGAAATAAAGTTATATTTATATCATCTTTTATCGTGCACATATCTCTCCTCCCTGGCTGTTTTTGTGTTTTAGCCCTTATTGCTTGAAATAACTTTTTTGAACCTAAATAAATAAAATCTCTTCTATTGCATTTTTTAATTCTCTAAAGCTCCATGAATTAAAAATATTCTTTAAATGATAGTTAAAATATAATCATTAACTAGTTACAAAAACAATTATCTATTATTTAATGTGTGGGTGTTAGCTGTTGGAAGTTTGCTTCCCAACCATATAGTTTCAGGTTCAACCTCAATGTGTAGCATCTTGAGCAAGTGTCTTCTATAGCCCCGGGCTAGCCAAAGAATTGTGAGTGAATTTGCTAAGCCCATCGTGTGTATGTGCATGCATGTATATATGTGTGTGTGTGTGTGTGTTAGTGTCCCCTGGCCTTCACGTCATGTCACACGATAATTGTGAACATATGTCACCATCATGAAAGTGGTGTCTTTCATTTCCAATCTTGCTTGTAAATATGTCTAATCATGGCGAAATATTACCTTGCTTGGAAACAAGTGAGGATTGGTAACAAGAAGGGCGTCTAGCTATAAAAAATCTGCTTCAGAAAATTCAATTTGATCCATGCTTGCATAGAAAGGTGGGCATTAAAATGATATTCACATACAAATGCAATTTGTTAACTGATACAAAAGTTAGAATTTACTTTTAATTAGAAATTTAATATATGCTTAATGAAGCACTTTGCTGTAGGATTACTGACAGACTGACTGAGAACCCAGACTTTAAAAGTGTAAGATGTACAAAATTAGTAGTAAGAAATACTTATGAAATGAAGACCATGAGCTGTTCTCATGGCTCAGTAGACATAGTTGATAGCTTCTATTACTTACAAAATTTAATTAATGCTGGAAATTGTTGGAGTGAGAGCATATTAGCTAGAAAATTTTTTAAATCACGTTGTCTCTGAAGAATTTCTATCTTTCTCTGTGTCCATGCTAAAGGTAAAACATTATGTTGTTTGTGTTTGAAGTGTGATGCTGCATGATAGTAAGAGGTGACCTGAAATGGAAGATCAGTGAACAATGGGAAAAATTGAGACAACAATGATCCATAAGATGTATAGTGTTAACTGTTATGAAATACCAAGCACAAGAAAGCTGAGAATGTGGCTGAAGGCACCTTTTGGTGCGTGAAGTACAATCATGCACATATCTTGAGACCAGAATAGTCAATTAGTGCTGAATGGGGAAAAAAGCTGTGTTATCAGTGGAATGGATTCATTTTAGGACTGATGTAATTTTAGTGTATGCTGACCTAGGCTCAAGTAAATTTTATTTTCTAACCCTTTAGTTCTGACTGAAAAGCAGCATAGTTGACAAATAACAAAATTTATAACAGCTAGTCAAGTTTTCAATGCTCCAACAACTGTTTGCTTGCTAAGCATGTGCATATTCAAATATACTGCATTTGTTATACTTCAACCAGTCAAGTTTTACAAATACAAATTATAACACCACACTCACGCTCACACAATTTTAGTCTTTTTTTAATACTGAAAGTATTTGCTCTTTGATGGGACTCAATGTAAATATTATACTATTTCTAGAAAATTCACTGGCATTGAAGCACGTAATTGTGTGTTGCCTACAAGAACAGTTTAAATTTTTTAAAAAAACAATTGAAATTCCCTTTTATCTTACACCACAAAGGAATGTACAAATCCACAAAACTATATTCTAGAGATTAAAATATGTGGAAAATGAGTATAGCCTACTCTTAACAATTCCTAAATAGAGTGAAATGGAAAAGAACTTTCAAAGAATATAATAGGCCTAGACTAGTGGATTCATATTTCACTCCACTTACTCTAGTGTTATGTACTCAAACCAGAGATGATAAATTAATTGGACAAGGTTACTGACTTAGTATTACTGTTCTATTATTTATTATTAAACTATTGGGTCTAGTCATTTGTTTGTAGATAACAAGTTTATTTTGCAACCAAATAGTTTGAGGTTTGGTCATTACTGTATGACATTTTGAGCAAGTGTTGTCAACTGACCAATGCCTTGTGAGTAAAACTCAGTTGACAGAAATGGTGCAGAAGCTTACCGTGTGTGAATTTATGTATGACATAGTTGTCTTTCATTTTACACTGTCAGATAGTTCCTTGAGTCACTGAGTAAACTGAGAGAGGATAATATTGATATTATCCACAGAAAGCAGACAAACAAAATTTAAACAATTATTTATTGAAATACAGGTGTGATGGGGGTGTATCCATGTTTATGTTTACATTAATATGAAAACCATTGCTATTTACATTGTATTACTGTATCCCATGACTTGATGGTTCAACAAAAGTGGAGGCGCAATGGCCCAGTGGTTAGGGCAGCGGACTCGCGGTCATAGGATCGCGGTTTCGATTCCCAGACCGGGCGTTGTGAGTGTTTATTGAGCGAAAACACCTAAAAGCTCCACGAGGCTCCGGCAGGGGATGGTGGTGATCCCTGCTGTACTCTTTCACCACAACTTTCTCTCACTCTTACTTCCTGTTTCTGTTGTACCTGTATTTCAAAGGGCCGGCCTTGTTACTCTCTGTGTCACGCTGAATCTCCCTGAGAACTACGTTACGGGTACACGTGTCTGTGGAGTGCTCAGCCACTTACACGTTAATTTCACGAGCAGGCTGTTCCGTTGATCGGATCAACTGGAACCCTCGTCGTCGTAACCGACAGAGTGCTTCCACTAAGGTTCAACAAATGAAATAAGTACCAAGATGAATATCGGCTAAAACCTTTGAAGGCTTAACTGCAGTTCAGTTAATCATCATTATTATCTTCATCATCATCATTTAACATCCACCTTCCATGCAGGCATGGGTCAGAAAGTTTGACAGGAGCCAGCCAGGTATTGTCTATTTTGGCAGGGTTTTTACAGCTCGATACTCTTCATAACATCAACCACTCTGCAGAGTGGATTGAGTGTCTTTTATGTGGCACCAGCACTGGCAGGGTCACCAAGTAACTTGCAAAACAAGGAATTTTGAGAGGAGAGGGGCACTGGAAGAGGGAATCTTGTGTCAGATGATGAAAGGTTAGAGTATGATAGAAAGAGAGAGTGGCAGAAACGGGTGTCTTTCTATAGTGGAGGTACATGGTTACCTGGCCATATTAAAATAATTTTCTTTTTTATTTGTTGAAAATCCATCAGTAAACATTAGTATTTCTTGCTCCTTCTGTATTAGGTATCACCAGCTGTTGCATGAAATCTCTAATTTTGGGCTCCATAACTTACAGATCAAAATTTTCATCTATCATTATTTCTCTTTGAAATTTCAAACTGTTCCAGTTAGGATCATTTTTTTTTATAAAATAAAGTTCCAGATTTTTTACCATTTATAATCCATCTTTTGGAAGTTTTGCATTCCTATTGAATGGGCAATATTAATTTTGTCTTAGATCAAATGTTTGTGTTTCACCATCACTTCTGTTTAGTACTAATCCAGTTAAAATGGCATTTCAGCATGCATTTAAGATATATGTTTGTAAAATTTTATGTATTTCTATTGCAATTATCTTCACACAATGAAGAATATTAAATTTTTCCCATACCACCTATCATCCATTTTTTTTTTTATAGGTATGTTTAATATAATTACCTTTAAAACACAAATTATAATTTGATCTACGGTGTAATATTATTTAGGTGATAAAAATAGAACTTAACATTTGTGTTCTAAATCACAATGATGTGATGGAGTATTATCAATTAGTAATAAAATTTTGTTGTTTTGTATTAATTTCAGCTTCAGAAACAATATTGATAAAAGCTGACTTTCAAATATTACAACAGGCATCCATGATTTTGTATTCACATGCCAATAAACTAGGAGGGTATTTTAATTCAGTTGTCTCATTGCTGGTGGATCAAGAGGCCCATTAATTAGTAATGGTTTCATAAAACAGTCACCTAATGCATTACAGCATTATAATACAATTCGATTTTTAGATGCTTTGAATCTGCTAACTGTTTTTCCTGTTCTTGATATGAAAGTTCTCTGACATTTTCTTCCAGAATAAATTGGTTTCATTAGCATTAAATATTTGTTTTAAAGAGTAGGACTCTTCAGTTATTTCAGTTAATTCATCTGCAGTTTTCTTATCACTTGATCCACTTTCGCTGTACAATATATAGAAAGTTTGATTGAAAATTCTTCCAACCAACCTTTACTGTCCCAGAATCAAGATTATTAGGGATTAAATATTTGATTTGTAATTTATCTTTTATCCTTTATTTGTTTCGTTTATTACACTGTGACCATGCCAGGGTACCACCTTGAGGAATTTTAGTCAAATTGACCCTAGCCCTTATTTGTTTTTTGTTTTTTTTTAACCCTGGTACTTATCCTATCTTTTGCCAAACCTCTAAGTTACAAGGATGTACACAAACCAACACCAGTCGTCAAGCAGTAGTAGGGAACAAACATACACACACACTCACATATGCACAATAGGCTTCTTTCAGTTTCCATCTACCAAATCCACTTACAAGACTTTGGTCATCCAGAGGTTATAGTAGACAACACTTGCTCAAGGTGCCATGCAGTGGGATTGGACCAAGAACCGTGTTGTTGAGAAGCAAACTTTTTACCATACACCCATGCCTGTTGATTTGATAAAAAATTCTAACTACTTTTTGACATATAACAAAGTTGTTTTTAAGCAATCATATGTGTTTTATCTTCTATCCAAATGATAGAGCTTTTTTCAGTGTTTCCGTAATGTTACTGTGTAAATATTCTTTTATTTTTTTACTTGTTTGTAATTTGGCTACGGCCATGCTGGAGCAAGACCTTAAAGGGTGTTGAAGAAATCGATCTCAGGACTTATTCTTTGTAAGCCTAGTACTTATTCTATCAGTCTCTTCTGCTGAACTTCTAAGTTACGGGGACGCAAACTCACTAACATCGGTTGTCAAGTGATGGTGGGAGCACAAACACAGACACAAAGACACACAAACATATATACACATATATACGATGGGCTTCTTTCAGTTTCTGTCTACCAAATCCACTCACAAGGCTCTGGTCAGCTGAGGCTATAGAAGACACTTGCTCAAGGTGCCATGCTGCCTATATGATTTGTGTTTTAAACTTATGTCATATGGTTATAATGGCTTTGAATTTTTTTCATTTCTTTTCATTTTTCTTGCAGTATCTTTTATAATAAGTTGTTTCACTGATTCTGTTAAATATTCTCTGTTTTGAAATTGATTTAATCTATTAAATTTGGGTTTGATATTTGAAATTTTATTACTGAATCCTGATATATTCAATAAGATCTAAAAGATAAAGCCAACGTAATGTTACTTTAACGTGTGGTCTACTTTACTATTAAAGAAGTGTATTAAAATTAAGAGAAAAGGAAAATAAAAAAAACTCAAATGGAAACAGTAAGGCTGACATGTACTGTCTCAGAACAATATTTGTAAATCATTATCATCATCATCATTTAACATCCACTGTCCATACTGGTATGAGATGTGCAGTTTCACAAGCTCTGATGAATTGTGGATTGCATTATGGTCCAATGTCTGTTTTGACATGATTTCTACAGCTCTGCAGCTGGATGGTAAACCTTGCTAAAATAAAACTACCATGTAAAACAATGAATAACTCTGAGTGTGTGTTTATATATATATATATATATATATATAATATATATATATATATATATATAGGCGCAGGAGTGGCTGTGTGGTAAGTAGCTTGCTAACCAACCACATCGTTCCGGGTTCAGTCCCACTGCGTGGCATCTTGGGCAAGTGTCTTCTGCTATAGCCCCGGGCCGACCAATGCCTTGTGAGTGGATTTGGTAGACGGAAACTGAAAGAAGCCTGTCGTATATATGTATATATATATAAGTGTGTGTGTATATGTTTGTGTGTCTGTGTTTGTCCCCCTAGCATTGCTCGACAACCGATGCTGGTGTGTTTACGTCCCCGTCACTTAGAGGTTCAGCAAAAGAGACCGATAAAATAAGTACTGGGCTTACAAAGAATAAGTCCCGGGGTCGATTTGCTTGACTAAAGGCGGTGCTCCAGCATGGCCGCAGTTAAATGACTGAAACAAGTAAAAGAGAAAAGAGAAAGAGAGAAATATATATATATATATATATATATCTTGTCTTCATTCAGTTTTTTTCACTAAGAATTGGTGCCCATAATTTTGTTGCAGTTCTAGAAAGTGATTGACAAGTACCAATCTTATAAATAAGTATTAGGTTCAGTATGATTGATTAAAATTATAATAATAGTGTATTATCTCTATTATTTATTAGTCCTTTGAAATAAAAACAAAAATTGACAGGCAGTGTTGATACATGGTATGAATGGTTAGAAGGAAGGAGGAGAGAGAATACTAAATGAAGGCAATATAGTATTAGTACGTTCAAAGGTACATAGACTAATGTAATATATTGAATTGAGAGAAGACACTTTGGTGTGTCCAGTGGTTGTTGGGTGTGAGAGACAGCTTGCATTTTATTGACATTTTCAGAAAAAAATTTTTTAAAAAACGCAAAGATACTGGAGTTTTTTGTTGAGGTAATTAAATTAGGCAGGAAGGTATTATCACTGACAACTGATATGTCATCACCATTATTAACCACTGTGATAAAGATAAGAGAGCTGAGTTAAATAGAATAAAATATAAGGAAATAAAGCAGTGATAAAATTCTGATATAGATCTATTTAATAATGTAGGCTTAACTAATGATAACCCCCATCTCTAAAATGTGAAGCTTGGGGAAGAGGTTTCCAGAACTGTTGTTTATATTGATTACAAAGAGATTCTCATCACGAAACTGTGCATGCATTAAACATATGTTGTTATTATTGTACAGCAGTGGATTATGAGGAATCAAAGCTGGAGATCTGCAGTAACTGGAAAGGAACATATTCTGTATGACTTGGTGGGTGGAGTTGGTTGAATGACAGACTGAGTCACTGGTTTGTTTCATTCAGTCTCCCTGTGTTTATAAATCATTATCTGCATCACTCAGCTACTACAAAAGCAGGAGATGATGTAAGACTTGCACTAGTTACTATATAAGTCCTTCACTTTAGTGCTCTTGTCAAAATAACTCCTACGTAACACAAGCTTTATTTTATTAATAATATATACATGCCTAATTAACATTTTAAAGTGTAAATTGTAATAAACATTATTATATTTGTTTACATATCAGAGTATTTCAGTATAGTTCTTATAAACTTCAATGTTTATCAAGTTTTGTATAATTTACTGCATTCAGATAACTTACAGTCATCATCCCTTCTTTGTTTTTTGGGTTTTTTTTTTTTTTTAGTTAGTAGGCTTCTGTAAATTTCATCTATGAGTAAATCTGGTATATTTTTGAATTTACAATAATTATAGCCATCTTTCACATTATGAAAAGAAAAAATTATTGAAACTGACTAGGAAACTTTTACATAGCCACTTGAAAGTGCAACCAAATCTTCCTCAAATCACAACTCAGCGTCTTAAAAAGAATGATACATTGGCGAGCTCACTGTACTTTTTTTATAGATTTTATTAACTAATACAAATCTGGCAAATGCACACACACACACACACACATATATATATATATATATATATATATATATATATACATACACACACACATATATGTATATATACATATATATATATACACACATATATAATCTTATATATATTTATACACACACACACACACACACCACACACACACACATATATATATATATATATATATATATATATAAAGAACAAACTTACTTAGAAATGGATGTGTGTTCCGTCATATAATAACAAATTAATAAATAAAACATATGCATATATACATACATATATGTATGTACTTACATCTACATGTATATATACATGCATATATGGGTATAGGACACCAAAATACGTCGAACACAATGAGAAACGAAAACATAAACACAAAGCCAAGGAAATGGACATTTTTCTTAAACAACAAAAAATAGAGTTCAGGACATACAATACAAGGAAACGTAACAAATATTTGGCCATATGTGGGCATGACCTGAAAAGTTCAGTTCTTGAATTCAGACATATAGCGCGGTCTTAGCTGCTTTTCCAGATGAGCCATCTTTCCATATCACATAGACACACTTTCCACTGCCGTTGGTGTAGGGCTTGAACAATGGATGTTGTAACTGACACCTTTATCTTTTAATGACCATATATGACTGGATAATTGGGTTGTTTTCCTTTTATCCCAGTGCCTAAAGTTCAAGGTGTGATTATTGAACCTGGCCTTGAAATTACCCTCTGTAAGGCCCACATATTTCTTCGTCAAAACCGTGTCTTTAGTGGGTATAGAGTCCACGGTGGCTTCATAAATGATGGTCTCGGACATGCAAGCTCCATTTAGTGGGCACAAATTTTTATCCCTGCATGAACAGCTGGTTTTGTATTGTGGTTTTTGTGTGTTGTGTGCAATTATATTTTTAAAATTGGTAGTTGAGCTGAAACTGATTTTTAAGTTGTGTCTATTGAAGAGCTTTCTGTAAGTATGGTTGATTGGAAAATGTCTATCTATCAGTGCTAAGAAATACTTGCCTATATTGAAGGCCACCTCAGGTGAGTAGGGGTGTGTGAACCAGATGGCTTTCCTATTCCTATGCTTCCTCTTCTTTATTGTTGGGCTGGTAGCAGGTATATAGGTTATTTCCTCGCTAAAACCACTACCTTTTAGAGCCTTATTATATATTGGGGCAATGCTATTAAAAATGTTCTTATCAGAGGAGAGGCTAGAAATTCTCTTGCTAATGTTTTTAACTAAATTTTTAAACACTATAGGGGTATGGCAGGAACCTACATTGATATAGTCTAAGTCTATCATTGGGCTTCCTATAAGGCTTATAAATGTTCTTAGTTAGATCTAAGGATACATCTAGGAAATGGACAACCGTCAAGTTGGTGTCTAGTTATACCAAGTCCAAGGGTTTTCATCAAATGGATAATATCCTTCCTAAACCGATCCTATGCTATGCTGGTCCATTGGTATTTGCAATTAAGGCAAGGGCATCATCTTTGTAGATGGCAAAGTATACGTCAGGAAAGGTCTTGCCTGAAATATGGAATAGGAATAATACAATAAGATCACACATGCCTGCTCCATCATATGACCCCCATGCTCACATCAAAAGCACCCTCTGTATTGGTAGTCTTGATCCACTCTGCGTTCTCTCTGAAAAGTAAAGTCTTTCTAGCATGGAAGATTATGTCCTTATCCTGTGTGCTGATTTCTATGAATTCGCTTGCAAAGGTGAGGGCTTTATCTAGCAGTTCTTTAGAGATAGAGGCATAAAAATCAACAATATCAAATTGTGTAAATCTCACTTTATTCTTAATGGCTTTAAACGACTTCTATACTATTGGTCCATTGTACTAGCCTAGTGTCGGTCCTAATTTTTGCATTGATTTTTCTTCAAATTTCTTTACTAATAATGCCAAGTTCTGATTTTGCTGGATTAATAAGCCTATATTTAGGATTGGATAGGAAGTTCTTTTTATGGTCTTTGATAGTTATAAAGGCCTCTTTTTGGGGGAGGACCTCTATTTTTTTTTATCTAATTTAAGTCTAGCAGCAATAACACTAGCTTTTTTATTAATTTAGTTATAGGTCTGTGGCCTAGCCTTGGTGTAATTATTGATGATGCTGTTGTGTAGGAGTTGTGATACACATATATATATACATATATACATACATACATACATACATACATACATACATACATACATATATATATATATATAATATATATATATATATATATTATATATATATATATATATATATATACATTATATTTATATATACATATATAAATAAGATGATCCATAGTAACATCTTTGGACTTTTGAACATAGATATTGTTGTGGTATGAATTGTACCATTCTTACCTTTTGTTTAGAATGAATAATGTTTATTTTTTTGCTATTGTTAAGTGTCACTATCTAGTGTAATTGCACAATTTTTTTATATTTTTTAAGAAGACTTTTAGAGAGCTGCATGCAATACATATATATATATTTCTCACTAAATGCCTAGCTTTTAGAAGATGCAAACAGCTGTTAGAATCTTCTCAATATTAAACTAAAGACATCCACTTTTTATCATTTTGCTTATGAACTGATTTAAGTGAAGTGTGGTTCCAAAGGAGTGTCATATCTTTAAAAATATTGTGAGCATTTGTCTGTTTAATTTGAGGAATGGAAAAGGAAAGTCACATAAATAGGTTAATACATACTTAAATAACCAGATGTTCATAGATTTTCTTCTGATAAACTAAATTTAGGCCAATAATTTAACCTTAGCAATTATCAACATCAATACTACTGTGATATCAAGTCTTAACTAGCTAATTTATTCATAGGACATTCGTACCTTTTTTTTTTCTCATGATCATTGTTTTGTTATTAAAGTAATAAAACCAGTTTATAAATTTATTATAGATTTGTGTTTCTTTGTATGCTTTGCAATCACTGTGAGAACATGACATTATAAAGCTGTGAACATTTATATTACAATATATGTAATATTTACAATTGTCTTGTTTGATTTTATTGTTTTAATCATTAATAAAATGTTAAATCAGTTTTTGGCATAGGTTTAAAGTCAATTATGCCTTACTAATGATCCTATAATTATATGAGAGAATTAAAGTAAAACCTCCTGTTTCTCCATAGGTTTTCCATTTGCTTTTAGATTATGTTTGATAATTTAATACTTTATTTCAGGAAGATTATAACTGTATTTTTTATTTCTTTACTAGGATGTTGTTCTGGCAACCCTGGCTTCTGGTTCTTCTAACAGTACTTCCTTTTACATTAGGTCAAAGTAAGTTTTAAATTTCCTTTTTATTATTTTCTCTTCTGTACATTTAATCCTCACTTTTCTTACACCACTTTTTATCCTAAGTGTTGGAGATCTTTGTGTTTTATTTTCTAAAAAGTGTAAACACAATTAGGATATATACTGTTAACACAGCTTATTTAGCAAGCAACCTAATAATATTGCAGAAATCTTGTGTATACAATAAAAATAATCTATAAAGGAATACTTTGTATTTTTATAATTAATTACCAATTAAGATTCTATGAAGTTAAATTTTATAACAACCAATGATGGTTGTTTTAACATATACTATTTATAGCAATCAACTGTTATCTACATCTCACTCGTACCTGGCATCAACCTGCCATGTGTGTCTCTAAACAAACCTCTGTCTGCTTGGTTTATTAATATGTGCTTCTGAGATATTAATTAATCTATTTACTGAAATATCCATGCCTTTCTGACTGTTTTGAATAGGACTCTGGTCTATCATAGGTAAATTTTCTCTTGAAGAAATTTAGATTATCACTGCTACTGATGTATCTTTTAGCAATTCCATGATGCTGCTGCTATCTTTAACAGTGACTTACATTACCTACAGTACCTACGTTAGGTGGATTCAACTGTAATGGGTTAAGTCTCTCACTTAGAGGTATAACAGAATGTGTACTGCCAACCTTTCTAATGTTTGTGTAGCTGCTATCTTTTCGCTCTGTGTTGAATAAGATGGTCTAAAATTCAAAGAACATTTGTTTGTTGTTAAGTGGAAAATTTAAATAACAATATCCAGTAACTAAATACATAGAACATTTTTTTTTGTTCCTTCAAAGGTATGTTTAAGATTATTTGAGTGTCCTTGTTTTTAGTAACTGAAAAGAAAATATTACTCTGAGATGTTATATATTGTATGTGGGCTAAAGAGATTGTATTCCCCATGGAACCAAGAAAGGAACCAGCTGTTGAGATTAGACAAGATATGATAAGCAACATAGTTAAGGCAAGTTTGATATAGATGCAAGTATGTGGTATGATTGCCAAGATATTGAAAACATCAGGAGGAAGGTTGTTTCTCTTTTACTGAGCAGTAGCATATTAAAAATGTGACAGAGTACCAAAAATGTTAACCACAAAAAAGAAGAGATGACTGTGCTCCTCCTAATGCTGGGTGAAATTTTATGTGTTTATAACATTTACAAAAATCAGTGGTGAGAGAAGTAAAGACTTAATAGAATGATTTAACTAAATCACCACTTATTTAGAAGACTAATTTTTTAAAAATATATCACCCAGGTTAATTTTTTATAGATGTCATCCATAGGAAAAGCAAAATTTTAATGTTCACATATTTAATGTAGAGTGCATCAAAAATATAATTAGAAATTATTATTAGGTAAAATTCACTATCCCTGCAGCTGTTTCTCACTGCTTTATACAGCATCTCTTTCTCTCACTCACTCACTCTCACACCACACAAGCACACATGCAGATTTTCCTTTTATTAATCAAAATATCTGTCATAGCCTGATTGTCTATCTTTCACTGATGTTGGCTGTAATTTAGTCAATCCTGAGTACTAAACACATAGACAATCACAATCATGTATTATAATAGTTCAGATGACTTCTGCTATGACCCCTATATCCAGAGTTTTGTGGATGGAGGCTAAACGAAACCTGTCATGTGTGTGTGTGTGTTTGTTTCTCTTTGTCTTGATATCACATGGTGGTTGTGGATGAGCACCACTATCATGCAGGTGATACCCTTCATTTCCAATTTTCTGTGAGGACATGACTGGCTATGCAGAAGCTTTACCTTACTTGGAAGTGACTGGAAGGGTATCTGGCCTTGAAAGGTCTGCTTCCATGGGTATCATCTGACTCATAGAACCATTGAGAAGTGGTTGTCAAAATGATGAATGATGATGAAACCATTTATGCTAATGAGGTTAAACTGAGTAGTGGTGTTTTGAATGCATTTATTATGTACATAAAAAGTGCACAGTGCACTCTGTAAAGTAGTAGGCATTAGAAAGGGTATCCAGCCATAGAAACCATGCC
Organism: Octopus sinensis; assembly: GCF_006345805.1. Classification (NCBI taxonomy): domain Eukaryota; kingdom Metazoa; phylum Mollusca; class Cephalopoda; order Octopoda; family Octopodidae; genus Octopus; species Octopus sinensis. The sequence goes on along the minus strand of NC_042997.1, from coordinate 92,192,797 downwards.
AAAGCTGACAGTAGAGCCAAGCTGACAGTCCTCTAGCTTGCCAGTTCCTGCCAAACCATCCAATATGAAAAACAGGTGTTAACTGATGATGACGATGACATCAGCCCTTTAGCATTTAAACCAGCCATATCCAGCCCAAATATGTTACTTGTTTTGTGATCTAACCAGCCAGATCTAGCCTACCATACCTACCCTTCAATGCCATTCTAGAAATATATAATCACATTATCAAAATTTCAAAGCTACAATATAATGCATGATTAATTGAAAACAGTATGTATGAATGAGAAAGCATTACATTTGACAGAGTAATCTGAATACTAAAAGGTTAACTCAGTAACTAACATTTTTTTTTTAAGCATTTCAGTAAGTATGAGAGATAACTCCAGATTTGTGTCAGTCTTATCTGATTCCCTCAGTGAAGCGTAGACTTTACCATACTTGCTGAAGTTGTGATGAGAGAAAATTATGAAGTCAATGTACTTCATTGTAAGGTATAATACATTAGCATAATTGGAAAAAAGTAAATAACTGCAGTTAATTACTCAAATATGCTAATTTTTCACAACTGTGTCTCTAATTAGAGTTATCATATTGTATATCTACTTAGCGATTCTCTCATCACTCTTTGACCAAGTATGATGAAGTGTATGCTTAGCTGAAGAGGTCTAATAAAACTGATACATATTGGGAGTTGTCTCTTGTACTTGTGGAAATGATAAAAAATCATATTACTCCTCGACCTGATGTTTTCTTCCTCACTGCAAATTTACTTCTAGCTAGATTTTTTATGCTGACTGCCTTAAATAAGGTGTTAACTCTAACCTAACTGCTAAAACTTACAGATGACACGCGTGGAAAATGCTGCATGGATAAATCAAATGCTAGGGTTTTTTTTGTTTGTTTTTTCATTATTGCTGATGAAGCTAATATATTTTCATTCACAAATTTTATTTGAGCAATAAACTTGAATGCAGAGCTCATTATTTGTAGCAAAGAAGTATTTGAAAATTAGAATATCTTGGGGATTTAATGATTTATAATAATGTCTTTGGTTGATTTTCTTACTTAGTGAAATAAGTCTACCAATGACAAATTAATTGAAGAAAATTATTTTGAAGCTGGATGCTTACTGGGGAGGATTATTAGGAAAGATTAAATTAATACTGCATTAACTTGGAAATTAGAGATGCATAACCATTACATCAGAAGTTCTCAAACTGAGGTGTGTGAATTTCCTTGGAGTACACAAGAGAAGAACAATTTTGTCACATATGTTATTTGGAATTCTTGACTTCCAAATATAATTAATAACGAACTATACACTGGCTGTTTTATGGTATCCATGAAATCGTAACCATTTTTATCTGTTTTATGATATCCATCCATTTTACAATGTATTCTTTACAAGGGCTATGGCAACTTCACCAGATATAATGAACAGGTATACTGGAAGAAAATGATTGAAATGTTTACATTAAACACAAGAACAAGAAAAACAAGATAACTGAATATCCAGCCAACTAAATTTGCTAACAATGAAGAGATCAGTAGTTTAGATATAAAACTTATAAAACAGCCAAAAAAGAAAAATAGCTCCATTGTGATTTCAATAACATGAAGGCAGTAAATATATATGTTTAAATAAATGAGTAGATTCTGTAACTACATAAATATGCTTGACTGCAAGGTATCTGTGATACACAGTTAATAAGTAGGACAACAACTTTAGTTTTTAGTTTCTCACATCAGGATTTTTTTTTTTTTTTTTTTTGAACTTTAAAAATAAGATTACTCTTTCTGTTTTTAATGGCTTTATTTTGAATTCTGTAGAATACAACTTAGAAATTGCTAAAGGTAATTTTAAATTTTATTCAATTATTAAGATAGAGTAGCTCAAGAAACTGGTTATTATATTGAATCTTTCTAGTTATATAAATTGTATAGAATTTAGTTTATAACTAAACTATATAAATAAATAAAATGACCAGACATATCAATTCATTTAAAATTCTAAAACTGCAATTCTAGTGAAACCTGATAGACTAAGATATATTTCTGGAAAATCTTGTTTTAAGAATGTTACATAAAACTGTTGTCAAATATTATGCTAAAGTTTGTCCTATTTTCAATTAATTCTTCCCACACTTATATAAACATAAGTACTTTACAATTATATAAATATAGGAAAGACTAATTGTAAACATAGAAAAAAGGTTATTTAATACAATGTATAAGCTATTAATTTTGTTAATGCATCTTTTGCATTTTAGATTATCATATACTTTTCTTTGAGAAACATTTTATTTCCATTGTAATTGGTTGTTAATCATGAGAATGTAAGGTGGGAAGCCCAATTGTAAACACCTTCAAAATTACAAAACTGTGCTCTGGGAACTTATGCTGAAGTAGTTAAGGTCATTTATTCATCATTGCTTGAGAAATCATTATAAACTTCTAACAAGAGCACACCCTCACCAAAAGTGTTCCACTATAATTTATATTCCACTTTGTAACTGCCCCAATTAATAAAATGCAACTATTGCAATAGTTGGTAGTATCTTTCTATTTATACAGATGTGTGGTTTGTAAATATCAATATATTGTTAATTCAAAAATATATCAGATTGTTAGATTCCATCTCCCCCCTTTTTTTCCTTTGTTTTGTACCTGATAAAAATTTTAGAATCCATTGTTTTGGAATGCAGAATGCAATGAAGAAAGTAACAAACAATAACTACCTTACACAAATTAAATGGTAATTTTTAGATATGATCGATTTTATATTAATCTGAAAGTATGTCAGACAAATGGTAATGTATGTATCTAGGGATGGCAAATCCCCATCCTCAATACTATCATATATATGTGTATTCTTTAATTTGAAACTATGAAAGTTGAGAAAAACATTATGATTAAGAAAAGTGTATCTCTTATTATAAAAGGCAGATTTTATCTGCCTCCCTTTGTATCTTATAGAAATCTACAATATAGGATTTCTTCAATTACAATTTACCTAGCATTTTTAAGAGTGGAATGCATCGGGTCATGCCAGGTCCACTTTTTAAAATTTCAACCCCAATTAAGCAAAATTTAGAGAAAACTCACATTGTGGTGTATGAGTCAAATGCTTCTCTTAGTGTGGGATACAGCACACGCAAACGCACACACACAGTGTTCAACGAATAAAGTGAAAGTAATTCACTTTCTGTAGTGAGTGACTCTTTCACTCTGCCTCCCACTTCCTCTTTACACACATAGACACGCAAATATATAAATAAAATTGTAAGCTAACGTGCGTGTGTGTGAGGGTGTGTGTGTGTGTGTGCGTGTGCGTGAGTGTGTGACAGGAAAGTTTTTTAGGACGAATATAAGACCTATATCCAAGTAGCAGAAAGATCGCCCAAAAGTGTATATAGATATTTAAATGTATTTATATATTCATCTATACACAGATGTATGTATAATGTGTGTGTATATATTTCTATAGACGTAACCATTCACTCCATACAAAGTTTTTTAGGACGAAAATAAGATCTAAAGTTATCTCTAAGAAACAGAAAGATCGCCCAAAAGTGTATATAGATATTTAAATGTATTTATATATTCATCTATACACACATGTATGTATAATGTGCGTGTATATATTTCCATAGAGGTAACCATTCAATCCATACAAAGTTTTTTAGGACGAAAATATTTATATATAAAAGAAAGGTTGTGTGTCTGTCTACTCCGATTTAGATTCTTAACTACTCCCACATTTTGCGATGCAGTTTAACCAAAACCGGGTATCTTATAGTCGTGATTCATATCGAGCCCTTCTGGGTATTAGCGCGCGTCTACGATGAGTCTATGATTTTACAAATAATTTACCATCATTTTTTTCCATTTTAATGCATATTTTTTTTAATAAAGGGAAGTAACTCTCAAACTTCACACCAATATGCGTGCTCATATGCGACGTAATATCACATCAGCAGCATTTCCTCACACCCTCCTTGCACTTGGCGAAGGCAAAATACTAGGGGATGAAAATGGTAATATTGCCATCGATTCCATTTGTACCATTGTTAAGACGCCTTCTGATCTCAGAGATGCAGTGTTCCCAGATCTACAAGCTAATTATCAGAATATGGATTGGATTGACAAAAAGGCTATACTGGCCCCAAGGAATAAAACTGTTCACCATATTAATGATGAAATGCTAAAACTCATTCCTGGGGAAGTCTATGTATATCAGTCTATCGATACAACTCCTGACCCAGAGGACGTCATCAACTATCCAATAGAGGTACTCAATTCCTTTGAGCACCCCGGACTACCACCACACTTTCTCAAACTTAAAGTTGGTGCCCCTATAATGCTCATCAGAAATTTGGTTCCCCCAAAACAATGCAATGGCATACGTTTGATCGTTAAGTCCTTATCTCCCACTGTAAACTTATATCAATATTTGCCTGAATAATCATCATAATTCAGTGCAATCATTAACAGTACTTTCAAGCAATTCAGCCCCGAGCAACGCCGGCAATTCTGCTAGTACATACTAAAAGATGATATTGAGAAATCTAGCTTCAATGTAAGATCAGTAAATACTAAAATAAATGAAAATATAAAATTCCTACACGTTACATGTCAACTGGTTCATCCTTAAAAATGTAAACTATTTTGCTGATGGAGCAAAAATCCAACAAAGCATTTAGCATTTTATGTTAATATTGTGAGAATGTGAAATGAATTATTTAGAATAATGTGATTGATCAAACAAGATTATTGAAGTGTCTGAAATAATTTATGAGGCATATATTGTTGTCATCGTTGGCATCATTTTATGTGTTGGCATGGCTTTTGTCATTCATTACATTCCTTTTGTCATCTGAAATGCACAACAATGGAGAAAAACTAGCCAACTTTATTGTGTATGCTGTTATTTTTGACATGGCTTTTACAGCTGGATGTTCTTTCTACCACCAACCATATTATATGTGGACACCAGCACATTTTATCATGTCACTAACATTTGTGACTGTGACAAAATTAGATAGTCTTCTTTTCTCCCAGTTGTCACTTCCTTTTTTTTAGCTTAAGAATTTCCATACTGTTTGGAAATGAGAGTTGGACTGCATGTTGAGAACCCTGCAATGACTGGAGGGAGATGAGATGAGAATTTAAGAACGATTGAGTACAAGTGAAATGAGAAAGCAGCAAAGCATTAAGGTATCATCAGAGCTATGCAGGGAAAATTACTGTTATACCTAATATACCCTTCCTTTTTTTAAATGGTGTAGGGTGTAATTTGAGAGAGATTTGGTTGCTCTTTCTAGCTGTTCAGGCAACTATATAGAAACTCTCTTTTTGACTGCTTTGCTTTGAACATGCAGTGCAGATGATTATGATGATGACAATGCAAACTGGATGAAAATGTTGTTTGGATTATAAGTGGAAAGCACTTTTCAAAGAAGCACAGCAAAAACAACATCTGAAGAATTAAAGACTGACTTGAGCAACATTGAGTTTCACAAAAGAATTTAATCAGAATCAAAATCTATTGAATATGGAAAGGGACAGATAGCTAATGAAACACACCATTTTGGAAACTAAGAATTTATTTAATTTGGTTTCAATACCTTAGATTATAATATCAAATCTGTTTATTTCAAAACAAAGAAAAACCAGAAGTTTAATAATAATATATTACATTTTCTTGTTAATTATGATGTGAGCAATTGATAATTGGGAGGATAGAAGAGTTAACAACAGTAATGAAGAGTAGATATTATGTCCTGCTTGGGAAAGAACAATTAGTATATTTATATGAACAGTTAATTAGAGATTCACCTAATTAAGCTATAATAATTGTCTCATTTTGATTCAAAGTAAACTCATGTAGTTTTCTGTCTGGCTGAGCTTACATATTTTTTGTTTTCCCACCATGCAAATTGAATGAGTATGACTTGGATGATTGCCAGTCTCATTAGACTTCCTCATACTAATTCATCAGCCCATGTACAGCTGATTTATGGAACTGATTTGTAACTATCTAATTATATACTGATTATATCTATTGAGTCAGTGATATTTTCATTTATCATAAAGAGATCTTATGAGATTTCTTCACATGCTTATAGAAATCAATGACAATAGTAATCAATTTTTGTTTTAATTATTTATTATAGAATTTTTTAATTTTGTTTATCAAATCATTTTTATGAAAATGTTAACTGGACTAACGTCTGTATCAGCATTGAAATTGGTGAGACATTTTGAAGGTGAATCTAGTTTTTAATACTAGAAACTATTAAAATTGTACTGTGTAAGACATTAACTTAAATTGTATTACAATTAGACTATTGGTTTAATTTCCAAAAGCCAATAAAGTAACGACAAAATAGTGCTGGGTATCACTTTTGGTTAATTATTTTAACATCCTCCTGGTACTAGAACAAATAGTTGATTAAATTACCTTTGTAAATTTTTGAAATATATAACTGTGGGTTAACATACTTCAAGAATTAAATCTAGTTATATTCAATATGTAGGTCTACGCTTTTACTTGTTTCAGTCATTTGACTGTGGCCATGCTGGAGCACTGCCTTTAGTCAAGCAAATCAACCCCAGGACTTATTCTATGTAAGCCTAGTACTTATTCTATTGGTCTCTTTTGCCAATCTGTTAAGTGACGGGGACATAAACACACCAGTATTGGTTGTCAAGTGATGTTGGGGGGGGACAAACACACACACACACACACACACTTATATATATATATATATATATATATATATATATATATACATATACATATATACAACAGGCTTCTTTCAGTTTCCGTCTACCAAATCCACTTACAAGGCTTTGGTTGGCCCGCGGGTATAGTAGAAGACACTTGCCCAAAGTACCATGCAGTGGGACTGAACCCAGAACCATGTGGTTGGTAAGCAAGCTACTTACCACACAGCCACTCCTGCGCCTATTTAAAATTAACTAGCTCTAATTTTTCATTAATTTCATCTATCAGCTACTATGAAAGTACTATCTACCAAATTCAAACATCATTTAGATCAATTCTTTGAAAGTGTATTAAATGAATACATATTTCATGAATCCAGTTGACCAGTTGACCAACAAAATTAACTAAAACAAGATAAATTCTGTAATTTTATTCAACCAGTTAGCAGAGGAACTGATCATTGTTCAATTCACAGCTTTCACTAAATTTATATATTTACTTTTCTTACTCTGGTCTCTTGTACAAGCTATATTTGGTGTTGAAACATTTTTTTTTTATTTCCTGTTTCCTTAAAATGTATAGTCTTATGGAATCTTTTAGCTCTGTTGCAAATATTTGGACTAGGACTCTTGGCAGGTGGTTATTGTGATCTCACAACACTCTGACACTTCTAAATGCCAAAACTAAAATAAACCCACTGAACAATTCTCTCTTCTCTAACATCCATGGTCTCCAATTAAAGTGAGACTCTCATTCCATCTCTTACTAACATGCAATGTATCCTATTCCTCTCACAAGTACAAATCTCTCAACCCTTATCTATTGTCCATCTCTGCTGTCCAGGATAAATTTCATTCCAAAAGATGGTGCCTGTGTATTTGTAGATTACACTCTACCCAATATTCATCTCTAGCCTAGATTTTAGCAACAATAAATTTCAATTACACTGACTTGTTGTGTCCCTCTCCAACTCTTCCAAGTACAGCTGCTTCCTTTACCACTCTCTAAACTCCTCCACACCCCAACAACTATTTGGTCATATCTTTTCTTACATCAAGGAAATTTATTTCTCTTCAGTTCTCTTCAAAGTTATGATTTCATCATTCACAACTTTCCTAGATTCTCACATCCATCCCATACTAATTTTACTGAAACTGATTCTTTTATAATCTCCACATTAACTAATACTATCAATATACACTCCTGACACTCATAACTGTCTCTGCACCTGTTGATTCTTGACTACCCATTACACATTCAGTACACTACACATGACACTTCAACTTTGTTGGAGCTCCCCAGTTTTATATTTGCTTTCCCTAGTAGCACATGTACTTCACGCTTAACCTATCAGAAACAGACAGATGGGTGACTAAAGCCATCCACTTGGCATGGCCCTTCACATCTCACAACCTAATCTCACAACACCATGACCCCAAATGGTTAGCTCATAACTGTACTGCAGCAGTGTAGACCAAGAAATATAGCCTGCAATACTTGGAGAAAATAATTCACCTTGCAAATTGGATAACTCTTAAACAGCACTGCAACATCTGTGAAGCCATCATCCAAATTGTATGTCTCCATATTTTTAGTCTATTCACCACTTACAAGGATCTCTACCAACTTTGTAGAATCCTTTCCTCCACTTTTTAACCATGGTGGTTCTATGAGCAGTACTTTCATGGTAAAAGCTTTCACATTTGCTCCCCATTTTGTATCCAAAAATGCCCAAACTAAATAAATTTTCTCCACGATTATCTTTTTTCTTTCCATCTGGCTTACTTCATGGTAAGCCAAGTGTGAAAGTACTTCCAGTAATTTCAGATCAACAAGGCTACTGACCCTGATATTATTCCTTCCATTTCCCTCAAACAATACATCCCAGATGATCCCTATACTTGATAAAATTTTTCATCGAGAGAGATCAAAAATGACAATCCTTCTGATCCTACCAAACACCATCCTATTCTATTTACATCTAATATCTCAAAAGTGGGAGACACATCTATTAATAACTACCTACTCCAACATCTTGAAGCTCTCTCCTTCCTTAATGATTACCAGTGCAGATCTTGTAAAACCAGATCTACTGGCAACCTACTCAAGATAAACAAAGCTTTTGGCCTAGTCTGTCATGTGAATCTCTTCTCAAAACTGCATACCGATAGGATCCATCTGATGTCTCTTAGATCACTGGCTTCCTGTCAATTGTACTAACATGGCATGTGTTGATGGTGCTATCTCTAACCCACAGCCCATCACCTCAGGTGTGCCCCAGGGTTCATTTTTGTTTCCCACGTTCTTCTTCCTAAGCATGAACAGCATATAACTAGAACTTTGGTAATCATTTCAAATGCTAGGCACCTACTATCACTGAAGATCTCTCCTGGAACACACATCCTAAATGTTGCAAAAACTATCCTTCCTCTTCAAAGCCAGAAAATACTTCAGTCTCAAGCAGTAACTAATTGCTCTCTACAAAACTTACACTAGCCCCACAATGGAACGTTATTCCAGTCTTTCGGATGGTGCTTAGACCATGTCCAAAGAATGGTCATGCATAAACTCATTCCAATTTCTGACCTACAATTGTACTGTCTCCTTTCTCTTCCACCTTCATTACTGTGGCTGGTCACTTCCACTCAAATATTTTCAATTCATTCATCTATCATCACCCATACTGTCTCCCCATCAAGGCTCTTCTCTAACCACTGTGACCATTCCTTCTTCCCTAGAATATTGTCCCTCTGAAATGTGCACCCTGCAAATGCTTTTCATGTGGTCATCAACTTGCAACAGTTTAAATTCAGAATTAACAGTATCAGTCTCACCTGTCTCAGAGGGCCTACAAAGCCTGTGAGCACAGCACCTTTCTCCAGACCAAACCAATTAAAATAATTATATATCTATATATTTTTTGTTTTAAGCATCAAAGATTTTGACTGCTCCTTTGTATATTCAACATGATATTTAGACAATGGTTAGCTGATTTTAGTGGATACATTTTCCTTGTCTTTTGTTCATTTCTTACTTCATTCTTTTCTGAGCATATTTAAGTTGCTTTTAATCATTTATTAACCATTTTATATAAAGTGTATGTCTTTCATGGACTTTGTATAATGGATATATTTAATTGAAAATAATGTTTTTGCCAGCGACTTTATTTATAAATGATCATATAAATTAGTTGAGCTCTCCCTATTGTTAGAGGATCATTAAGATAATCTTGAAATTTTTGTTTTTAATTTTAAGAATAACCACTTAATCTCAGGGAAAATATTTGGATTTATCGACCTGTTCAGGAAAATTTTCTTAACTGCTGTATATAAATACATTCAACTTAAAAGTAATCTTTATTGAAAACTATTAGACTATCTAAGTTCATTAAAAAGTTTTCAATCCAGTGCTTAATTTACAAAGAAACTATTTTCTAATAGAAAAAACAGTTTAATATATTCCTTAACCTAGGTATATTTATAGAAATATTTGACTACTGGAGACTGGATTGACTTCTTTATCCAACCAAACATGTGTTTCTGCTTTCTAACTAAAAAAAGACATTTTCTCAGATTTGTAATTTTTCCCCTACTGTTTTCTCTACAATATATATATATATATATATATATATATATATATATATACACACACACACTTATTATTTCCTACATTTTTATACCCTTTATACTGCTTTCTTTAGTAATTAACAACAGATGTTGTTATTTATTTATTTTTGATCTAATCTTGTTTTATTTTTCTATAAAAATGTGTCTTTCAGGAGAGTAGGACTGGTTTTCTGTCTATTGTTATAGAAGAATAAAATATACTCGATAAAATAAATGGTTCTTACTTTTTAACATTAAATAATTGTGATGTAATAATGTTCATGTCAACTGTAAATTATTACATTATGAATTCTGTCTAGATTTTAGAAGATATTTATATAAGTTGTTTTAAGTAATAGTTTCTTATTCCCAAAAGTACGTTACTAAGAGAAGAGTAGGAGAGAATATATCTTAATCTTTTAATGTATATTTTTAAATCTATGTTTAGCTACTTCTTGTGCTTAAACATTCAGATGTTTTAAAAGGAAGGGAAAAAAAAATAAAAGAAGCTCTAGGTTTATCTTGCTGCCTACTCACTAGTTGCTGATTTCCTTCTCTTAGATATCTGCCTGCTACTATTTGTATCTCACTAGTGATGCATATTTGAGGTTTGGCAGCAATTCTTGCTAGATTTGCTATTTATAGGGAATTCTGTGAGTAAGTCCTTCAACTTATATCTCACAAAAACTGTTTAATGAAGCTTGTTGTTGTATATATAAGCATGTGACTCAGGCTATGTAGGCGGAAGGAAGCCTTTGGAGTAACTTACGTTACACATAAGAACTATGTTAACTATGCCATAACATCCAAAAAAGCTCGAGTGAAGATTTGTTGTGACTTATATTTAAAGCATCAGTTTTAGCTGATTTTGACACAGACTACTTTGTTTTTGAGGCAATAAAAAGTGCTGTGTATGATTACTGCTGATAAAATGGTATACTGATTATTGATGAATTTTGAAATCAATCATTTATTATTCAGTATTTTTTTCATCTTCAATTTGTTAGTGATATTCTTACCTGTAGGATTTTAACTTGAAATATAACAAAGCTGCCATGTAAGAATAGTTGAATATAAACATTAAGTTTGGTATCAATTTTCTTCCCATACATTTTCATAAAAGAGATCAATATGTTGTGTACTTTGTTTTGTCCTCTTGCTTCAGTAAAGACACCTAGATCCAGATATTGTCAGTTGCTGACGTATTTTTGTTTGTAATATTTAATATTCCCCAAAAAAAACATGAAAGAAAAAGAATGATAAAATTAGTACTGAAGTGGACAAACACACCTAATTACATATTTCTATAGTTAATTCAGTTTTTGTCTGGAGTTCAAATTTCACTGGAAATAACTTTGGCTTTCTTCCTAAAATCAAATATAATAAAATATGAACAATATGTAAGAGATTGTTACCACTAAATATACTTTACAAAAGAATTAACTCTTATACTTAATCAAATAGATTCGATATTTCCTCCAGAGAAAATATAGTTCAACTTTTTTCACAGATGAAGGTTTATGGTAAAAAAATTTATGTGAAATGTTTTGAATTACCCTAATGGGAATATAGGGTATTATCAACTTATAATAAACAAATGTAATTTAGAAAAACCAAAAAAAAATGCCTTTATTTCAAGTACATATTCTTTTGTTTAAAATGGTTTTTTAGCTTAAATTTTTGCTGACTTTTTTAGCAATATCAGTTTCACATTTACATAATGTTTTACTATTCAGATTTGCACTATGCAAAGTCTTGCAGTTTTTTTTTTAAATGTAATCTGTTATATAAAACTCCTTTATGACTCCCATTTAGTTTAGTTGCTTTTCCACCTAATTCTAGATAGTTTTAAATTGTTAAAGCAGAAGCTTCAAAAGTGCTGCATTTTTTAGAATTTAATACTCAGGCAAAGTGAATGTGAACAAGATAGGCTTTAACGGAAGAAACAAAGAATGTAAAACTGATCTCAGTTATTAAGATCAGCCAAGACTAGTTATTATTTCAATTTAAACTATGAGAAATATATGTATATATTTTAAATATGGTACCATTTACATCTGTAACTTAACTTACCATACTAGGTCATGTTAATATCTGCAATTATGTTATTAGTTCTTGTGGGTAGAGGTTGAGTTATGTCCCATTATAAAACATCTGACATTTTCTCTCTACCCTTAATATACTAAATATTTGCATATGTCAGTGTATTACACATCCATGCACATCCCTATACACAACATTTTTAAATACTTCCCCCGGACCTTGTTCTCATTTTAGCATTTAAGTATGAATAGGAACTTACTGTAACTAATTTTTATGGGAAGAGGCCATTATCATTACACTTTGTTACACTGGATTTAGCAATATTTTCATTTTGTTTCAGTGTTTTAAATTATAGCTAGCTTGATTAATTTAGCTCTGGTAAATTGCTCTGGTAAATCCATTCATTGAATGTGTGTGTATGCAGGTGTCTGTGGGCTTATACTATATTAAATTCAGCATAATATTTATCCAACTGGATTGGCAAATAGAGTGGTGAGTTGTGACTGCATATGTCTGTAAAGTCACGGTGGGATTTCAAAACAGTTTATTGATATAACTTGCTACACTACACATTCCATATACATGTAGAATAAGAGACCAGCTAATAAAGTTTATGTACAGTTTAGTACAGTTCAATGGGGTTTCCATTTGTTGCCCTACACATCTAATCAATATCCAAGTTGGATGAGTAAACATAGTCTTATTTCCTCACACTCTCTATGGAGGTAATGAGAGATCTCCATCTAGCAAAGCAACAAGTCTTGTCATGAGCCTACTTGCGAGTCAGGTATATATTTGTCAAATCAGGTCTTCCTTCCACCATCTTCAACCAGTTCTTGACAGGTTTGCTTTGCTTTCTCTACTTCCTCTCTGACTTTTACTTGAAACAGGCTCTCATCAGTTTCTTCATGGGCATACATGGCACATGGTCAAGCATCTTCCGCATTTTTATCGTGATAGTATGTCATAAGTTAATCAACCCAGTCCTTTCCATACTTCTTTTGTAATGTTGTCACATCAAGAAATTTTTAGTGTCATCCTAAGACAACATCTGTAGAAGACATCATTTCTATAGATTCCACCTGTATTTTCTTTTAATCAAAGCCAGGAACTTTTCAGCAGCCTCCTGTACTGCATACTTCATAGATTCAGGACTTAACAACTGTTCCAAATTCTCAATGTATTCAACAGCATTAATTCTAAGACCTTGTGGAAAGATGAGAA
>NC_042997.1:92039192-92174192 GCF_006345805.1 Octopus sinensis | reverse complement strand
GCATCGAGCTTACGATCATGAGGTTGTGAGTTCGAATCCCGGACCGGTCTGCATGTTGTGTTCTTGAGCAAGACACTTTATTTTACGTTGCTCCAGTTCATTCAGCTGTAGAAATGAGTTGCGACGTCACAGGTGCCAAGCTGTGTCTGCTGTTGCTTTTCCCTTGGATAACACTGTTGGCGTAGAGAGGGGAAGCCAGTATGCATGGGTGTCTGCTGGTCTTCCATAAACAACCTTGCCTGGAATTGTGCTGGGAGGGTAACTTTCTATGTGCAATCCCACGGTCTGTTATGACCAAAGGGGGTCTCAATATATATATACATGTATATACATTTTATATATATATATATATATATATAACACACACACACACATGTATATATATATATATGTGTGTGTATGTGTTTATATATATTTATATATATACATATGTATAAATGACCTCAACAATACCCAGAAAAATATTTGCATTTGAGTTCTATGATTTTAATTGTAACATTTTTTTTTTTCTTTTGGAGTAGCAGGTGCTAAATATTTATAAAAATGGGGTATAGTAGATTCATTTAATTTAAATTATATTTCTTTGAGGTGAGATTTAATCCTAACAGTGTTATTGATCTAGTTATGCTAAGGTGTTTGATATGGCAGGTTTATTGTCTTTATCATCTTTTGTAATGATTTGTTTTTCTAGGTTTTTCCACATAAACGCTGTGATAGTATGAAAACTCTTATGAGGCTTGGCTGTGATGGTTTTATTGATAATCCTGATCACTCAGTAGCTTCTGTTAAGGTAAGATGTTGAAATATCTTTTGAAAATGTTGACAATTTTAACCTATTTATTTTTAATAATGACATATTACTAAATGGATATTTTCATGTTAAGAAGTGACTTCTTATTAGAGGCAGGTGATATATCTTTTCTGCTTAATGATGTAAAGTTTTAATTTAGATAACTTCAAAACTGGAATTTGCTTCATAAAACCAGGTCTCAGGTGGGTTGATATCAAACGGGCTAAATGAGAATTACAAGTAATGTTCCTTTCCGTTGAATATTTACCATTCAGTAATTATTGTATAAATCATATTTTTGGATGATTTAAAATTCAACAGGTAGACCATTAGATTTGTTACTGGTTAACTGCTGTTACTAAAGCTGTTATTCCAACTATCCACTTAATCTGTTGCTTTGTTAACTTATACTGTGGATATAGTTTGAATTTCTTCTTATTTCTCCTATTTCTTATACCTGGAAGAAAGTATTCATAGACTGTGTCAAAATAATACAGGTTTAAACAAATTTAATTAAAATATTTCCATGAAATTGGCTTGGTACATGAAGGATCCAAGGTTCATATCACACTTGTTGTACTACATCTATACATACCTAGATACTCATCTTTCAGCATGACTCAGTCCTCTTATCTATGTTAGATACCATGAGTATTATTATTATTAATATTATATTATAAGCAGTGTTAATACAAATACAAGAGTATTGTTTTAAGTAAGATGTAAGATGTCAGGTTGACTGAGCCTCCTGACACTTGCAGTAAGAAGAAAAATAGTCTTCAATATAGAGAGAGGGGCTAAACTCAATAGGTTATGCCATTTCTTTTTCCCTCTTTTTATTCATTGTGTGAAGAAAGAAAATTCAGCATTTAATAATACATTTTCATGAAATCAGTTGTATCTGAATTTTTTTGATGGAAATTTTTTTTTTACAGAATGATACTGTAAAGAATGCTAACGGTAATCAACAAGCAATTCAAATCCAACCTCAGAAACTAAGAATAAAGATCCGACCAAGTAAGTTAATTAATTTATATTTACTTTAAACCATCGATTAACTTATGAAATATATGTACACTTATTGTTAATTTCTGCATTCTATGCATTTATTCTACACACAAGGCATTAAATCCAATTTAAAAAGTTAGGTTGTAATTATTAGGAATATTAGTTGTAAATAACTTTATTTAATTATTTTAATCATATCTTCGTGTTCATAACAATGCATTATATTTAACTGTTTATTAAGAGTGAAACAACACACTAATTATGAAAACAAAATTATTTTAGTTAATTTTCTGTCATAAAATTGTTCTCACATAAGTATTCTTTATAAGATAAAATTTGAAGTCCCAAGATAATTTTAAGAGTTTCTTGAAAGTATTTTTGAAATTGAAGTTATGTGATCTAATTTACATGTTTGTCAAAAACAGCTGTAAAAATTGTGTGTTTTTATTTGGTAGAGTTTTCTGGAAAACAATTATCTAGTTCTAAATTAATTGCAAAGATTTTAATGTAAATTATTTTAGACATGAATACCATTCTGAGATAGAATAATTGTAGGTTAGTATTCTAGCTGTAAGATAGTGACAAACATTAGTTTCAAATTTTGGTATAAGGCCAAAAATTTCAAGGAAGGGTGTAAAATGATTACATTAACCCCAGTGCTCAACTGGTACCTATTTTATCAATCTCAAAAGGATGAATGGCAAAGTCAACCTTGGCGGCATTTGAACTCAGAGCATAAAAGACAGATGAAATGCTGCTAAGCATTTTACCTGACATGGTAACATTTCTGCTAGCTCACCACCTTAGAAAGTGACAAATAGTTTTGTTTGTTGTATATTAATCGTGATTGAGAAACTGAAGTGAAAATTGTTGCAAATGTTTAACCCTTAAAAGGTAAACATTTTCAATTCATGTTTCATTAGAGAACAGCAGACATCAATTGATGTTTCAAAAATTTTACATGGATACAGCCATCATCAAAAGAAAGTGAATATTTTTACATCACCTTTTGATAATGAGTTTGTAAAATTTTGTGTGAGATACTAACACTTACGCTTTTGTACTTATTTAAAGTGAAAATAAGTACAAAACTTACCGTTAAGAAAAAGAGATGGCACACATATTCAATACTTGCCCATCATTTAAGTGTTAAATAGAACCAAATAGATGAATTTTACTGTATAAGTAAAACTAAAGCAAGAGTTAAAAGAAGAGAAATTTATTTGTTTTTTTTTTTAAATTATGCCACCTTGAGAAATTAGATATTAACTGGCAGTGATACAGTTTGGCATTGATTTAGCATGTCTGAAAAAATCAATTTTTAAGATTAAAGCTACAAAGTAAAAAAAACATTTTATCTACCTGAAGCTCATCTATGATTTGTCATGTGAAGTTCATTTCTGTAAAATTGAGGTTTTTGATGTATTCAGTGTCCAAGATAACAGAATAAATTTTCTTTACATATATTGTCATCAGTATTTTAAAAATTTTATGGTCAGTAATTATGACTGATTTTCTTAAAGTCTTTTATTGTACATTTTATTCAATTTGCTATTTTAGTAAATTATTTATTTTATAGATAAACCATATAAGTTTAAATTGGTGTTTCGGTTAGCTGAAGATTATCCAGTTGACTTATATTACCTCATGGACTTGTCTAATTCAATGGCTGATGACAAAGAAAAATTAGCAAGTCTTGGGAATCTCATTGGTATGTTCATAATTTAAGAATATTTGTTCCACTTTGATTGACCTTAAAAATGGAAATTTTATTCAATTTTATGTTGCATTCTACTGTTTATAAAAAATATAGAATAATTTGTTTATATATACACTCTCTCTCTCTCTCTCTCTCTCTCTCTCTCTCTCTCTCTCTCTCTCTCTCTCTCTCTCTCTCTCTCTCTCTCTCTCTCTCTCTCTCTCTCTCTCTCTCAAAAGATGCATTTAGAAGGATGCCTGACATTCAGTATTCTGCTGTAATTTCAAATGCTTAGTATACCTCAAAAATATCGCTAGACTTTTGAAACTCAATTCAACACAGGAGAATTAGCATCAAGGCATGTAAGCAATATATGAGAAGACAGAGGAATTGATATTGTTCTCTTCTCACATTTAGTTACTTCACAAAATTCTGACACTTGAAACAAAACACACAAAAATTAACATATTAATTGGTAGTCCACTACCTTATCTATTCAGTCATGTTATATCCCCTTAGAATTATTCTAGTTCATGAATGATGTTAAGGAATGTAATCTAAGAAATAACTTAATTGAGATTAACAAAGACTTGAAATTTTGCTGTTAAGATCATAAAACATATAAAGTTTGATTTAATGAAATTTGGATTAATCTGTTTAATTTTTTTTCACTTAATCTATCATCTTATTTCAGCTGCAGACATGTCTAAAATTACTAAAGACTTTCGTCTGGGTTTTGGATCATTTGTTGACAAAACAGTGTCTCCTTATATCAGCATTGTACAAAAAAAGTAAGTATTTATAATAACATAAATTCTTGTTCTCCTTTATCTTTCATATATTTTCTTTTCATTCTACATTAATTGTGAACAATGTACTAAGGCTAAATAGAAATAAGGCAAGCATACTGTATTGGATATTTAACACAAGCATGCCTGAAAACTGAAGCACAGTTGAGCTAATTGAGAAAAGATGGGTATAAGAGGAATTGGCCACAACATGCAGTAGAGAAGAAATATGCTGATTTGGACATATGAGATATGTGAAGGATTACTTTTATGTGATGAAATGCCAAGGGATCCAAGTGAAGCAATCTGCAGAAGGAGGCATGGAGAAAGTAGAGAATGGTGGTCATATAATGCAAAACCTCTAGAAAGTGATGGACTATAACAAGTGGTAGAACAAAGATTTGTCCAATCCATGTAAGCATGAAAAAAAAATGAATACCAAATAATGATGATGATGAACTGAGAATTTTAATTTTGCTTTTATGTGTTTCTACATTGTTTGTCAGTATTGTCATATCACTAAAGACAGTATCTACATCAAGTTCTTAGCAATAATGTCTCTTAAATTCTACAAGGTCTCTTATAATTACTTTATTGTTTGAGGGTAAAAACTGGGGTGAGGGGAGGGGGGTTCTCCCAGAATATTAAGAAATGGTAAGTCAAAGGTGTTGATCATTTCAAAAGATAATAATCTAACTTAACAAAATACATACCTAACCTCACATTAAAAGGCTCTATCTTTTTTTTTTTTTACATTTTTTTACATTTTTTTCTATATAAAATGAGTGATAAGCACACACTGCAGTTTCAATCATCTCTACCAACCTGGAAAAACACTTGTAAAGCAATTAATAAAACCATTTTTTCTAACAAGTACAAAAAAAACTTGTGCCTGATGAATCATTCTTTAAATCTGCAGTTTTTCAATTCAGAAAGGTTCATGCTTTGTTATTTTATTTATTTAATTAGTTACATGATTTTTAAAAAATATTTAAACTTAAATTCTTGCTCATTTCTCAAAAGAGATGATTTTTTTTGTTTTGTTACTATACTGAAATTGACACTGATGAGTCTTCTGGCTAGAACATGTCTCTAAAACAAGTAACCCCTCAAAAGATTCAAGGCCTCTTCATATCTAAACTGTAGAATAAACTGTCATATGCGGAAACACTTGAAAATGTTTAACCTTTAGCATTTAAACCAGCTAAATCCAACCAAAATTTCTTACTTTATCTCTGTTCAAACCAACCAAATTCAGCCTCACGCAACTGCCTTACAATATCATCCTAAAAATAATCACATCATCAAAATCCCAAACCCTGGAGATAATGCATCATTAATTCATAACAATGTGAATATACAAGCATTTCATTTCACAGAGCAATCTGAATGCTAAAGGGTTAAAGTATAGTCCATGAATTCCTATTTTAATTCTATCTCCATTTATTTATTTTATTTTTTTAAGTTTGTTTGAGTTGATTATAAAATAATTAAATTTCAAAATGACAGAGATGGCAATATGCCTTACAGTATTTATTTGGTTCTGTATTCTAAGTTCAGATTCTCTCAAGCCTAAATTTTGTTTTCCTCCCTTCCTGAACCAATAAAATAAATGCCCATGATATACCAGGTCAATTCACTTAATTATACTATTTTCTATTCAAAAAGAAATCAATTGTTCTTCATTAATTCAAAATATATTAAGTATATAAACATTGGAAAATACTGTCTAATACTTTTATGATAGGATCCTAAAACCTGAAATATTAGGTACAGGCACGGTTGTGTGGTTTGAAGTTTGCTTCCTAAACACATGGTTCTGGGTTCAGTCTCACTCTATGGCACCTTGGGCAATTGTCTTCTACTATAGCCACAAGCCAACCAAAGCCATGTGACTGGATTTGGTAGATAGAAACTGAAAGAAGTCTGTCATATATCTGTGTGTGTGTGTATCTTTGTATTTGTTCCCTACCACTGCTTTATAACCAGTTTTAGTTTGTCTACATCCCCATAACTTTGGCAAACTAGACCACTACAATAAGTACCAGGTGTGAAAAAAAATTAAGCTCTGGACTTGATTTGTTTGACTAAAACCCTTCAAGGTTGTGCCCCAGCAAGGCTGCAGTCCAAATTACTGAAACTAGTGGAAGATAAAAGATATTATATTAATAATGTTTAAGAGGAAAAAAAGAAATAAATGAAAAAGAGAATTATTTTAAATTTTCAGAAATCCATAACTTTAGGAAATCCTGAAGTTGAAATTTTGTATACAGACAATCCAGTATGCATTTAAATAGCTTTCATCTCAAACAAATTGTGAATTTATGAATTTCAATGAAGCTTCTTTTTTTTTTACAAAGTTCATTCTGTTGCCTAATGTTAAATTTTTTTCTCTTTTTTTTAGAATGCAAACACCTTGTGCTAAATGTACCAAAGCATATGGCTTTAAGCATCAGTTAACATTAGATCTTAATACATCATTGTTTGCAGTAAGTACAATATAATATTCTTATATTCTTTCTGAAATCTGTCTTCATATGTATATTATCACTGGACTTTATTTTAAATTTTTATTGAGCAAGAGAGAGTGTTTTGTGTGTGTGTGTTATCTCTATAAAAGTAACTTTGAAATCAAATTTATCTAACCACAATATTTTTGTATCCTAGAACAAAGTATATGAGGCACCTGTATCTGGTAATCTGGATTCACCTGAAGGTGGTTTTGATGCTATCATGCAATCCATAGTGTGTGATGTAAGTAAAATTCTCTTAGAACCTTGATACATAAATTATGTATCTTTGTTATATATATAATTGCTTTTAGAAAAATTAACATTAAAGTTATTGCAACGGTATTTTCTTCCTGCTTTATAATTGTTTATTTCTTCTCAACAAAAGAGTCCCTTTGATTATATATTCTTATTCCCAGTTTCACTCATAATTTCTGTGTTTTTGTCATCACTTACCCACATCTTTATCTTTTTTTTTTTTTTCACTGTATTCACTTGGTTATTTTCTCAATTTCTATTCTCTCTACCTGATCACCGTGTCCACCACAGCCACCATTATCCTAAATGTCATTTCTTGAAAATTCAACTAATATCCACACTGATTCTACCTACAATCTTTTGCCCTTCTTCATTGAAGGACATAACCTGAAATGATACCCACACATTTTCCTCACAGTATACTAGCATATTTTACTTTTGAAAAATATTTTCTTTGCACTTCTTTATTGTCATTCTGTGTACTTATCTCTTACATAAACAATATTTAGTGTTTCCGATTCGCAACCTTCCATTTGATGCACTCTGTAAACTCAGTCATTCAATGAGGTACATCTTTACTTAATCCTACATATAGATTTTATCAACTGTTAGCTTTCATTGACTACATTTCAGTGCCATGTGGTATTGCACTTCATATGAGTTAATGAGGGGAGCCTCTATGTGATTATGTGGCATGCAGCCAATTATGCCCAACGATCTTGAAAAGGAAAATGGAGTCTTAATTGCACAATCCTTGAAAACAAGATAGAATGGTCACGGTTGGAATCTCTTTGTACATGAGTCTACCCAATCAAGGTTGACTGGGGTTAAGCAACAGCACTTACTAAAAATTCAGATAAATAATTTCAAAATCTTCAGTTTATATAGACAATATATTTCTGTAAAGCTTGTCTATTAAAATTTTAGAATTTATAATTTTAAAACAAGCTACTAATCTGTAATAGTAATATTTGTAATCTTCAGTCTTTCTTATTAATAGTCAACTTACAGAAAATATTTTGTATTCACTCTAAATACAAGAAACATAAGAGATTTTTCTCTATTGGTTTTTTTTGTTTGTTTGTTTTTTATATACTTTGCTCACTTTTACTGATGTCTTCCTGATCTAAACATTCTAGCCAGCTCTTTTAGATGGCAGATTTCTATTCTTTCTTCATGGCTAATTGCAGTTATATTTGTTATGCTTTATCATCACCCCATCCCACCCATGTGACATGCAATCACAAAACTACATGCTCTTTCTTCTCCAAACTCCTTTCATCTTAATTTAGTTTTTCTATGGTTATTGCTATTTCTTCTCTAAAATTTTCTTTTTCTCTTCCACATCAATCACTGTGCTTAATGTTACTATTTCCCCACTGCTTTTTATTTCCTTTTTCTTGCCATTCTATATCTACTTCTATTCCTCTTCTGCATTCACCTACCCCCGCACCTATTATTGGTTGTTGAATGGTTTAGCAGAGTTATCTCTATTGGGCAAGTATTCAGATCAGACCTTCCTCCACCCCACACCCCCTTTTTTTTTTTCTTTGCCTGTTTATGTTTTCCTGCAACCATTGATCTTCAAATGTTTAGGCTGGGTATTGGCCTCATTCAATTTCATCAGCTGAGAGAGACCTGCAAGTGTCATGGGCATTGCCTTTCTTCCTCTGACTAATTTAACCCTTCAGCCATATCTGGATTAAATATTCTTTTTTATGTTCAAACTGGCTAGATCCAACCTGTCACACCCACCTACAATATAAAACCACATCATCAAAATTCCAAAGCTAAAAGATAGTGCATGATTAATTCAAAACAATGTGAATAAATAAGCATTAAATTTCATAGAATAATGTAAATACTAAAGGGTTAAAAAAATTTTTTCTTTATATAATTTATAGTGAATCAGTAGATTTATGTAAGAAACTATACAGAAAGTCATATGTTAAATACAGCTATCCTAATCAAGTAGTTTAGCATTATTAACAATGATGGCCAACCATTCTGCAAAACAAGTTTCAGAAGAACTATGTTAGCATGAGAAATTGTTGTTAAACCTATGTTAAGATGATGAAAATATAGAAAGTTTTATCATCACCACCATCATTTAACGTCCGTTGTCCATGCTGGCATGAGTTGGACGGTTTGACTGGGCTGACATGCTGGAAGGCTGCACCAGACTCCAGTCTGACTTGGCATCGTTTTCTACAATTGGATGCCCTTCCTAACGCCAGCTACTCCGAGAGTGTAATGGGTGCTTTTACATGCCATCAGTATAGGTGCCCTTAGCATGACACAGGGTTATGTTTATGCGCCACTGGCATGGGTGCCAATTTGTGTGACATTGGTATTTGCCACGATTGCGATTTTGCTCTGCTTGTTGGGTCTTCTCAAGCATGACATAATGCTGAATTTCTTGGTCATTGTGTCCGTGAGGTCCAACACTCAAAAGGAGCTCAGCCACTTTGCCTCTGTGTGGCTCAAAGTTCAAAGATCATGTTTCACCACCTTGTTCCATGTCTTCCTGGGTCTACTTCTACCACAGGTTCCCTCCACAGTTAGAGATCAGCACTTCTTTACACAGCTGTCCTCCTCCATATACATCACATGACCATATCAGCACAGTCATCTTTCTTGCACACCACATCAGATTCCTCTTATGCCTAACTTTTCTCTCAAGATGCTTACACTCTGTCAAACATGCACACTGACATTGCACATCCAGAAAAGCATACTGGCTTCATTTCTTTGGAGCCTACACATGTCCT
This sequence comes from Octopus sinensis, assembly GCF_006345805.1. NCBI lineage: Eukaryota > Metazoa > Mollusca > Cephalopoda > Octopoda > Octopodidae > Octopus > Octopus sinensis. Next base: position 92,164,368 of record NC_042997.1, on the reverse strand, counting down.
CAGCTGTCATATCCCATGTTTCACTGCCATGCAGCATAGCTGTTCGAATACAGTCATCAAACAATTTGCCTTTCTCTCTGAAAGAGGGGTCCTTTGTTGCCAGCAGGGATAGGAGCTCTCTGAACTTAGCCCACCCTAATCTTATTCTCACAGCTATGCTCTCGGAACATCCACCTCCACTACTAACTTGCTCACCTCAATAATGGAAGCTATCTACTACCTCTACCATGCCACACTGGCAGTTGATGGAGTCTATTTTCTGCACATTTTCAGCATTTATTGTACCTGTGCGCCTTCTACATGCAAATGCTAGTTTCCCTGATAACCTTCCTCTGATGTTGCTGCACCTTTTATGTATCCAAAGCTTTCACTGGGTGTATCTTATGGAATTTCTGAGTTTATATAATGTATATAAAGTTTACATAATGTATATAATATATTAATTTTTTTTACTTTTAGGATATTGGTTGGCGAGATGTGTCTCGTCGTATGTTAGTATTTTCCACAGATTCTGACTTTCATTATGCAGGTGATGGGAAAGTAAGTATTAAAGTTTTTAATTACTTAACATACTTCATATTTTGTTTTTGTTTTCTTTTTTGCTTGCAGGTATTCTTAAACTAAAATGTTGCTTTAATTAATAATGGTAGTTTCTTCTATAAAAAGTTGTAAACTGTAACTTAAGTGAAATATCCTTTGATTTGGCTATTATATGTGAGTTTTTGTTGTTGTGGTGTAATAGTTTAAAACAAATATATATTCAAATAACTAAATATTTAAAAACCATTTTCGACATATTTGATTGTATAGATTTTCAACTATTACTAAGAATCACTTGTTATTCTTGACAGTATTTTTTATTATTTAAAAAAATGTGTTTTATTCCATGCCTATAAAAAAGAATACTAGGTAATTAATATTTTGTATTAAATTTGTTTTTCATATAGCTTGGTGGGATAGTAATTCCAAATGATGGCCATTGTCACTTAAATAAAGCTGGCGAGTATACTCTAACAGATAAACAGGTTTGTGAAAGTACTTTTAATTTGTCTACTGTGCAGCCATATTTTGCCATTTTGTTTAATTAATGGTATTTGTCAAGTTGCCATAAAGATTAATCAATAAGATTATTAAATTCCTTCACTCCCATTATGATTTTATTTGTTGATCATACACACCTCTTTAGTAATGTAGATGGATACATATTCATTTGACTTAACTTCTATATATAACTGGTAACTATTTTATCTAATTGGAATCAATTAATGAGTCAAACTTAACATTTCTTTACATTATATGAATATTAAGGGTAGAGAAAAATGGAAGCTGTGATGTTCAGGGTTTTTTCAAGAGTATTAGCAACATAAAGAAGTTGATATAATTACAACCAAGAATCAAAACTACACTGAGGTTTTGGTTTGTTGTGTGGGGTCTTTTTCTTTGACACTCAAAATAAGATAAACACGTTTCTATTTAATTGATCTTATCTTTTCATAGGACTATCCTTCAATTGGCCAACTTGCAAATAAGATCCAAGAAATGAAAGTTAATGTAATATTTGCTGTAACATCTGACCAATTGGAGATATATCAGAGCTTGAGTAAGTTTATTGAAGGTTCTACTGCTGGAAGACTAGATGATGACTCTAGCAACATTGTCAGCCTTATTCGAAAAAATTATCAGGTAATAGCCATGTAATATATGAATTTATCTCTTTATTTTGTCACATAATATCATTTTGAATATACTTTATATCACCATCATATCTCATAAATATATGGTAATGTAAGTGTGTGGGCACGTGTGCGTATATCCCTATATGTGTATATGAATATATATGTATGTATATATATGTGTGTATGTGTGTGTGTATGAATATATATGTATATATATATATATATATGTGTGTGTGTGTGTGTGTGTATACATATGTGTGTGTTTATAAATTTTTGCATATATATATATATAACAAGAGAGGAGATACCAGCTGGTTATGATGTAACCTGAATGGCAGTGGCTGTAATTTACGATGCAGAAGAAGAAATATCAATATTGCAAATGTCAATGAAGAACAAGGTAGTAGAGAAGTGCCTTGCCCCCATATGGGGAAAAATTACCTACATCGGTCGAGGATTATTGAGGCGCAATTCGAAACGCTGAAATAGCAAAAGAAATATCGACCCAAACTCTAAAAAATAAGGAGATAATGTTGCTTCCGATCTACCTAGGCCAGAGAACTGCAAAAATAACAATAGAGGAGATACCAGCTGGTTATGATGTAACCTGGATGGCAGCAGCCATAATTTACGACACAGAAGAAGAAATATCAATACTGAAAATGAAAAAGTGAGAGGCTCTAAACTGGAAAGGCCAAACACTTGAGATGGTTGTTCAAGCCTCAATCGAAATACTCGAATCAAGGCCCAACCATATTTTTATAGGGGAGGGACTAAGCGCTAGAGTATCTGTTGAGGGACGTAGATCCAGATGCTTCAAATGTGGAGAAAAAGGGCACATCCTGCTCAGAGTGCAGAAAAGTTAGAAAAACAACAACAGAAGAAGGCTAAGGTCCCTCCTCAAAAAGAAAGTAATAAGAAAGTAATGGAAAACAACACAGCAAAAGCAGAGGAAAAGAAAATACAAAACGTAGAAGACATACAACAGAAGGAAGTCAAAGAAGACATCTACGCAAAATGCAAACATACAGAAAAAAAACTACCCAATCCACCCCCAAGTCAAAACCTGCCATCAATCCCACCCCTAAAAATGCACTAGGAGAAAGGATTGTGAAGTACAATGAGAAAAATAGTGTTCTACAAAGAGTATTAACTGCAAATAAAAAAACCTATATTTTTCAACTAATACAAGGTATGCCTCCAAATATACGGTTTGCAAGGATAGAAGAAGAAATATTCAAACAATTTAGAGATACCTGCAGGACATACAAGATGTTAGCCAAGAGATAGCCAACAAAAGACTTGTTCTTAGCCCAGCAGCTACACCATCGGCTAAACCGCAGGTAAAAACAGAAGGGGATGTTGTCAAATTGTGTGAAGCCCCTCCTCATACTTAAGATGTAAGTTTGTTTTATTTTTACCATGGAAATTAAGTTAGGTTGAATAAATGTCCTGTACCGCCAACTGGACTATCTAAGGAAGGTGGGGCATGTTTTCTGTGTACGGTTGCAGTAGTGAAGGAGTGGGCATGGAGAACAGGAATGCAAGGAATTGAGACAGGATCCTTCATCTCTAGCACTGGTCTGCTATACTACTTAAGGTACCACCTGACAAGCAGGATGGGGCTGGAGAAGAGACACCTGTCATGAAGCATATATGAGAAAGTATGGAGGGACATCATGAGGAAGTTGGGAGTGACTGTCCCTACTTAATTCCACCCATGGTAAAAGCAAGGTGTAGTCACTTGATTTCCGACTATTTGTATAAATTTTAAATTGTATATAAATTGTATATAGGATTCATCCTACTTTAATTATAAACTCACTTAATTCATCTATATGTTTGTAGCATCCTGTATTGTCCTTCTTTGTAAAGATATTTATTATCATAATAAACAAATTACTGGGTTCGACTACTCCACATTCATAAGAGGCAAATACCCCAGAACTAGTCTGGATGTTGAATGTGTGTATATATATATATATATATATATATATATATATATATGATGAGAAGATTACATTGTTTTACACCATTTTATTCTTTTAGAATAATACCAATGTTGTCTTCGAAATATGTGTTGGAAGTAAAAGAGTTTGAATAACACCTGCGTTTAACTCCACATATTTTTTTATATATATTATACAAAATAGTTCACATCAACCCGGAGTTTCTACCTTTACAAACAAGGTGTTACGTCCTTATTACTTGTGTGATTTTTTTGCTGTCTTGGTAACTGTTTATCTACTTTTCCATATTAATTGTAAACAAGGGAAAAATACATACATCTATTTATATGTATATAATATGAAATACAGTGTACATTTAAACACATTAAGAGGTTTAAATGTACACTGTATTTTATATGAATAATATATAGTCTATTAAATAATTTTTTATACGCTAGACCACTGGTAGTAAAAATTTCTAAAATCTTTATTACCCTGATATTATTAAATATATATGTGTGTGTGTATGTATATGTGTGTGTGTGTATGTATATATGTGTGTGTATATATATATATAATATATATATATATATATATATATATATATATGAGAAGAAATGAGGTACTCAGAAATTCGGATGGTTTTATATTTACAGATATTTATTTGTATAAAATACCTGTACATCATCTCCAAACCTTCCAATATATATATATGTATATACATATGTGTGTATGTATATATGTGTGTGTATATATATATGTGTGTGTGTATATATATATAGTATGTATAAATACATATGTATCTATTTATATATATATATATATATATATATATATATGGATCTATATGTATGTGTGTATAGTCAAAGGGTAGAAGGGCTGATGAGCAATCAGTGGCCATCCAACAATGTGTACATGTGTATGTATGTGTGTGAACATGGCACTACCTGGTTTTGTGTCTAGGTGTGTGGTTAGCCCACTAGTAGCAGGAGGTACATTTGTTGTTGTCACAACATCTCTCCAGGAGAGGGAAATTGAGAGAAAACCTACACTGACAATATTCAATGACGTAGACTAGTTCTTCTTTTTGAATTTATGTTGTCCATGTTCAGAGGGTGGGATTGGATTTTTGCAAATCCTTTCCCCACTATAAAAAAAATCATCATGCACTCATGCACAGGCATTGCTTAAGAAGAAAAAAGTAAGACCTGTCACAAAAATGGCTGGTTGTAGCCTTTGAATGTGTGGAACTTTTGATCATTATATATAGCCATTATATATAGTATGATTTATGTGTGCCTGTGTTTGTTTTCACTGGTAAAAGAACCAGTGATGTTTACACTGTGTCACTTTTTATCTCATAACACAGCAGTTCAAGAAAGAGATATTGATAGAATATGCACCAGACTGCATTAAGTACCACGGTTAATATAATCAACTAAACCCTTGATGGCTATGCCTCCATCATTGTTTTTTTTTTTTTTGTAGCCTTTGTATACTGTATTTATCTAACTGATTGTTATTTTCATTTCAAGGTTACTGAAGTAATTCTTTTAAGTCATTGGTTGGAAATCATTAGTACCATCAATACTATTTTTTGCTTCCTTTTTCATGTTCAGTATAGCTAGCTTTATCATGAAATGTATTATTTTAGGTTGCATAGCTTTATTTAATTCAGTGTGAAGATTTTCACGTCACTATACAGTGCATTCTTTCTCTTGAATTCTCATACTTCGTTTTATGTTAGGAGTATTCTTAATGAAATGAGTTTATGCATTTCATATTTGTAACTAATTTTTTACAGCTTTGGAAGTAATCAGTAAGTCTAGTCCAACAATATCATACTCACTTTTGTAGTTTGAAATTAATAGTGACCTTGTCAAATAAATATTTTCCCTTCAGTTACTATTCTACAAACAGTTCTTCAATTTCTTCAATGACTAAATCATCCATTCCTTCACTTATTATTGAACAGAAAATTTCAGCATCATTATCATTCAGAAGTAATACAGGCAAAATGACCTTCCAACATACATTTGAGGCAGTTTTCTTTATTTCATAAATTGCTGTTTCAATTCTCTTCACATTACATAATGCAGAATATTTATTTTTTTCCCCATACTTCTGGAACAGTGATGTGCTTTCCATCCATATCATCTAGGATTTTTTTATATAAATGTTCTCTCATAACTTATCTTAAAATTAAAAATTATTCCTTGATCTAATGGTTGGATGTGGTGTTTTAAGAACAGAATGTTAGAGTATTCTGTTTTACATGAAGTGGTAGTGTTATCAATCAGTAATTAAAATCAATATTATTTCAGCTTCAGGAACAAAGTAATGATAATGCCAATGAACAAGGATGGCATTTTTATTCAGTCCTTTGATTGTGCATAGATTAAGAGCCCTGTCAATTAATAACTGTTTTATGATGCAGTTACCTGATGCATTATAGCAAAATAATGAGATTTGATCTTTAGAGGCTTAGAATCCACTGTTTTTTTCTGTTCTTCATATAAAAGGCTTCTTCAGTATTTCTTACCAAATATTTAATACATTTTCAAATGTATTAAATATTTTTTTTTTAAATAGGAGTCTTTCTTGATAATTTTATCTATTTGTGTCAGACATTCTTCACTGGTTTTCATATAATCTGATAAAATTTTGCTCTGCAATTTGGTATGGTGTAGAAGGCTTCACTTTTACAGTTTTTGAAGCCATCCCTTACTCCCTGAAAATCTAGGTTGTAGCTTATTTGATGTCTGATTTAATCAAAAATTCTTAATGCTTTTCATTGTTCAGCAAATGTGTCTATAGACCATCCGTTTTGTATTATACATTCTGTCCAAAACAATAGAGTTGTTTCCATTATTTCTGTAATGTTATTATATGTGTTTTGGAACATATTGAAGATCCTCTAAATAATTCTGGTATTGATTTTTTTCTTCATTTCTTTTAATGAAGGTGTCTATTTTATATTAAAATGTTTTACACTTTCTATCAAACCTTCTCCATTTTGAAGTTAATTGAATATTTTCATAGAGAAAGTCATTGAGCAGTGATGAAATAATGTAGTAGATAAAGTTCTTAGAGAAATGTTTCCAAATTTACTTTACAAAGCAATAAAAAAGTCAAATGACACTGAGTGGTATATGGTTACTAAAAGAACCACCATTGTCTATAGGCTTAGTGAAGAATTTAGTTAATAATCTTCATCTTGGACATTGAAAGTGGTTTGCAATTAGATGGTTAAATATATGTATGATGGTGAATTGGCTTCTGCTGTAGAATTTCTTACGGCACAGCAGATAAAGCTATTAACCAATTTACTAATATAGACAAGAGGGACAGTTGTCAATATTTAAATGTGATGCAAATAAATGATACATGTATGATGGCAGATGAGAAATTTGGAAGATATGTATAATAGCAATAGTTCAAAGAAGTGGGAGGAAATGGTTAGATGATACCCACTGACAAGCTAACGTAAGAAAAGAAAATCTGAAGAAATGCTGTATTACATACCAGTCCAACCTACATCACTATAGACAAAGACATTCAAATAATGATGATTACTGTCAATTATAACTTTAGTTAGAAATATAAAATTCCAATTCATAAAGATTTTTTTCTCTTTAGAAAATCACATCAAAAGTGGAACTTAATACAATTGGGGCTGAAAATGTGACAGTCAAGTTTTTTTCATCATGTGTTGGGTAAATTCATTTTCCAAATTTTCAGTGTCCTTTTTTTTTTAAGCTGACTACTTACTGCATGTTGCTTCTCTAACTTGGTAAGCACTTAAAAATTTAATAATATATATATTTAGTTTAGGAATATTTGAATGCATTTCTATATGGCTGTTTATAAACACACTCTGCTAGCATTTATTATGTATGTTCAAATAACAACAAATTGTGCTTTCATAGGAATAATTCAAGAAAATAAGATACTCTTTTGTTGTCTTTTACTAGTTTCATCCTAAATACTGCTTTATACAAATACCCAAATATTTAAATTGATGCTTTTAAATACTCTGCTATTATTTTTCAAGGCCATTGACCTGCTGCATGTTATTTGCTAATACAATCCCACTACCATTTGGCTCAAAATTTGTGCAAACTTAGATTTCTTTCTGTTAAGTCATGGAGCAGTTTTTCAATGAGCATGAAAACTGGTTTGCAATTTTCGCCTATGTACATCAAATGGCCTTTCCATGTTGCATTATAGCATGAAACTATTTTCTATCACTTTGGCTTTGCTATAACTCTGATAGCTTCACTACTAATCACTCTTACTTGAACTATCTTTAAATCTCTCACTCCTCTCTACCATTCCTTAATATATCTTGTATTTTCATCTCTTCGTCATACTCAATCAAATATCAGTATTTCTCCCCTGCACTCTTAATACTTTCATCCATGTCTAATAGCTCCTACCCAACTTTAGTTTTACTATGCTATTGCAATGATCTAATCGCTCTTTATCTTATCATTCTCAAATATGAATATTTTTTTGATTATCAGTCATATATTCCTTCATTCCAACTTGTTACTTCTTTGAGGATAAAGAACTATGAAGAAATAATGGGAATGTAGCAGAAAACATTGAAATGATGTGTGTTTATATGAAAGTTTATGTTGAAAACAGGAAGATAAATAAAAAAAGTGTAACTTATTGGCCAAACAGATGGCAGTGTTCACCATTGATAGGTTTAATCAAATAACAGAAGACAATAAGGACCATCTTAAAGGCACAAGACAGGGACATAATTATTATGAGAGTTTGACCTTGTGGTTGACTAACTGGTATTAATTATAGATATGATTCTTGTACTAGGCAATTAAAAGGTATATATTAAACCTAAGAAGTTCTATGATGGAAAGGATGTATCTGTAAAACTTGTCAATATTTTGATTACCAACCTGAAAGGTAAGATAGAAAGTCTGATTGATATTATTTAGTTCAATAAATGGCTAAAAACATGAAAATTTACCTTAAGTGTTTGCTCCTGAGCATTGATTTGTGGTGGCTTTCAGTTAAAAGTGGTCAATAGCAATAAGTTAGAAAACTGAGGAAGTCATGAAATGAAATAATAGATCTTGTAAAATAGCACAATATTACTGTAAAAATCTATACCACGTAATTAAAAATGTATTTTAAATTGATGTTATAGATATATGCAAACACATGCACACATTTTACTTATTTTCTTAAATGTTTATGTCAACATTTTTTTTTTTTTTAGAAATTCATCAGATTACGCAGAGACTAATATATGTAAAAAACTGAAAATTGGAGAAGAGGTTTGTGTTTATTTTTATTTTTTATTTTTGTATGCATAATTTATTTGATAATTTGTGTCTGTCTATTTAGTACTTATATGGTTAAGAAAATGTATGAATTAAACTGAAAGATCTAGTTGATTGTTTTTTAAATAAATTCATCTTAAACAAAATAAGTCAGTTGATGGTGATTTGAAAAATACTTGCAATGATTTTTAACAAATGAATGAAATGATATTGAAGAAGTTTGCAGCAGGAAGAAGTACAGAGAACAGGAACACATAATTTACAGCATTAGTTTATGACTTCTGTTCCAAAATCATCTAAGCTTGACTTCACTTTTTGTCTTTTAGCAATTAGTAATGTATTAATTGGTTGAAAAATATTCTTTCAATTAAAAAAATAATATACCTGTGCTATACTACTATATTTTAAGTAAATAGTACCAAAATGTTTATTGGACATGTAAGTAATACATTTTGAAATTGAAAAAAAAACAATAGGTAAAAATATTAATAAAAATAATTAATATATTCTCTAGGATAATGTACTGTATGGAAATACTCAGTTAAGACATTCATTCTATATAATTAAATTTATATTAATTTGAAAATTGCTAAATATTAAGGAATTGGACAATTTCATAAACTGACTAGTTTGTATATTTATTTTTGCCAGAACGTTGGTACTTTTGTACTTTAAATGAATTGTTTACATATAGGATATTAATCTTTTGGTCTGTGACTAAACTGCTTCTAAAGCATTTTAAAAATATAAAGGGATTTGTGATAATCTTCTGATGCTAGAATATAATGCGGGCATTACTGAAAATATTTTATATTTTGAGCTATTAACCCTTTTGTATTTAAACTGGCTATATCTGGCCCAAATATTCTACCTTCTTCAAAGCAACCAGATCTGACCTCTCTTATTTACCCTACAATGTCATTTTGGAAATAAACAATTACATCATCGAAATCTCAAGCTCCAAGATAATGCATGATTAATTGAAAACCAAGAGAATAAATAAGCAATAGATTTGACAGAGTAATTTGATGCTAAAAGGTTAAGGGAGCTTCTATATAATTGCTAGTAATTACTGCCACATCCCCCTCAAATTAAATCCTAATGTTTTGAAAATGGAGAAACATACTGAATACAAAAAATCTTAGATACACAATGTCTGAGAAGGCTAGATGGCCATGAAGGAAATACCTTCAATCAAAGATTTGTTCAACCTAGGATCACTTTGTGCTGAATAACAACAATGTTTGTTTCAGCCACTGACCAGATCTGTAGATGGTGCAAAGTCCCTTCTCGACCCAAAGTAACGTGGTGGTGGAACAATGTTGACAGGGCCATTAGGGAAAAGAAAAGAAACAGGCTTGGAAGGACTGGAAGAACAGTGGTAGCAGGGAATTGTATCAGACTGCCAGAAAGGAAGCTAGGAGACAGGTTTATTTTGTCAGAGGGGAAGCAGATAAGAAAAAGTTTGCCAATGTTCTTTGCCGTGAGGACTAAAGACTTGAGGTATTTCGTGTTGCGAGACAGTGTGTGAGAGAGAATCGTGATGTCATAGGAGAGAAATGTGTCCGCATGGATGATGGTTCACTTGCGCTAAATGAGCATGCAGAGAGGTTTGGAGACGCCACTATGAAAGGTTGCTGAATAAAGAAAATGAATGGGAGAAAGAGAGTCTACCAAATGTTGACACAACAGAAGGACCAGCTATCCGAATTGACAGTACCTTGGTAGATAAAGCAATTAAGGGTATGAAGACAAGGAAAGCCCCCCGGCTCATCATGAATCACCATAGAGATGCTTAAGATATCTGGTTGTGTCGGCTATAGCCTAGTCACCCGTACAGTTAACCAGGTGATACATGGAGTCATACCCAATGACTGGTGTTGCAGCACCATAGTCAACTGCTACAAAGGTAAATGTGATGCTTCAGATACAAATAATTCCTGAGGTATCAAGTTGTTGGATCAGGTAATGAAGGTCATAGAGAGGGTCATAGCCCTACTAATTAGGAAGAGAGTCAGTCTAGATGAGATGCAGTTTGGGTTCGTGCCAGGGAAAAGCACCACTGATGCTATATTTCAGGTAAGACAGCTGCAGGAGAAATACCTAGCTAAAGATAAACCTCTGTACTGGCTTTTGTCAACATGGAGAAAGCCTTTGATAGGGTCCCTCAATCCCTTATCTGGTGGTCAATGAGGAAACTAGGGACAGATGAATGGTTAGTGAGAGCCGTGTACAGGGATGCTGTCAGTAAGATGAGGGTTGGCAACAAGTACAGTGAAGAATTCCAGGTAGGGTTAGGGGTCCACCAACGAGCAGTCCTCAGCCCCCCCCCCTTATTCATCATAGTCCTCCAGGCAATAACAGAGGAATTCAAGACAGGATGCCCTCTATGCTGATGACCTTCCTCTAATTGCTGAGTCACTATCAGAACTAGATAAAAAGTTTCAGGTGTAGAAGAAAGAATTAGAATCAGATGGCCTTAGAGTCAACTTAGCTAAAACCAAAGTCTTAATAAGTAGGAAGGCAGACAAGCCACAAGTCCCTTCAGGTCGATGGCCCTGCTCAATCTGTAGAAAAGGTGTAGGTAGAAACTCTATAAGATGTAGCCAGTGTAAGCTATGGACACATAAGAGGTGCAGCAATATCAAAGGGAGGCTAACTGGGAAGATAGTTTTTGTATGTGGCAGATGCTCAGGAGCAATAAACACTGAAAATGTGCAGAGAACAGCTTCTGTCACATTCCAGGGAGAAAAACTACAAGTAGTTGATAACTTCCATGACCTAGGTGACCAAGTCGGTAGCAGGAGTGCTCTGAAAGTTTAGCTGCTAGAATAAGAATAGCCTGGGCAAAGTTCAGAGAGCTACTTCTGCCAGTGACAAAGGGCCTCTCGCTCAGAGTAAAAGGTAGATTGTATGATGCATGTGTACGAACAGCCATCCTACATGGCAGTGAAACATGGGCCATGACTGCTGAAGACATGCACAAGCTTGCAAGGAATGAAGCCAATATGCTCCACTGGATGTGTAATGTCAGTGTCCATACACAACAGAGTGTTAGCAGCCTGAGAGAAAAGTTGGATTTAAGAAGCATCAGATGTGGTGTGCAAGAGAACGACTGCACTGGTATGGTCGTGTGTTGTGAATGAATGAGGACATCTGTGTGATAAAGTGTCACACCCTAGCAGTTGAGGGAACCTGTAGAAGATGTAGACCCAGGAAGACCTGGGATGAGGTGGTGAAGCATGACCTTCAAACATTGGGCCTTACCAAGGCAGTGATTAGTGACCAAGACCTTTGGAGATATGCTGTGCTTGAGAAGACCTGACAAGCCAAGTGAGACCATAGCTCATGACCTATGCCAGTGGGTGTAACCAGCCCACTTATGAATACCCCTCAGCCATTGAGCAATAAACTTTGCTTGCGAAAACCTATTGAGGCAAGTGAAATCAAATCAAAATCACTGACATGGCTGATGACAGTACCACCTGATTGGCACTCATGCCAGTGGAACATTAAAAGCACATCTGAGTATAATTGTTGCCAGGGCTACGGATTGGCTTCCATGACAGTGGCATGTAAAAAGCACCATTCGAGCGTGATTGTTACCAGCATTGCCTTACCAGTACGTGCCAGTGGCACGTAAAAACAACATTCAAGCGTGGTTGTTGACAGTGCTGCCAGACTGGCTCCCAAGCAAGTTATACATAAAAAACACCTTTTGAGTGTGGTCATTTGCTAAAACCGCCTCACTGGCCCTCTATCAGTGGCACATAAAAGCACCCACTATATTCTCGGAGTGGTTGGCGTTAGGAAGGGCATTCAGCTATAGAAACTTTGCCAGATCAGATTGAGCCTGGTGCAGCCTACTGGCTCACCAGTCCTCAGTCAAGCCATCCAACCCATGTCAGCATGGAAATCAGACGTTAAACAACAGTAATGGTGATGATCATCATCATTTTTATTAGCTGTATACCTTCTGTTTGAATAAGAAAAATAGAAAAGTTGAGAGCCAAAAGTTCACCAGGAGTTTGCTTCTTTTCTCATTAGTATTTAATATGTAATGTTGTTACATTGTTTTGTTATTATTTTTCTTTCATTGCAAGGTATAGAATGATTATTTTCACTACTTTCATTTCCAGAGTATGAAATTGGATGTTATTTTCTCCTTTCAGATTGAAAACTCAAAATGATTTTAAACTGAAAATTATTTGTTTCAATTGTCTTCAGGTAACATTTGATGTCAGCATTGAAGTACATTCTTGTTCCTCAGAAACACAGCGCTCTATCAGTATTTATCCAGTTGGCTTGAAAGAGAAACTGACAATTGACCTAGATATGATTTGTGAATGTGAGTGTGAAAAGCCGAAGTATGAAGTAAGCACCATATTTACTTGTGTTTAAGTTACACTTCATATTTTGCATGGATAAGTTAAGAAAAATTACTTTTATAATGGAAATTTACATGAAAAGTATGATTATAAGTGCCAGAGAGCTTTTGAAATTACATTACCTTCTGCTATTATTTAAAATGAGTTGCTATGTTGAACACATTAACAAGTAAATTACTAACATCATTACAGAATATCCCTACATAAATAATACATGACTGAAAATATCAAAGAAGTCATAAAAGAATCATCAGAGCATGTTTAAGGTTAAGCACAATTAATGAAATTATCTAAAGCAAAAAATTATTATTTACAACATAAAATCCAATTAAAAGCCATCAAATTCAGATTTTCGTCATTACTGGTGCCAAAATTCTATTTTCGTATGGTCTACTTCTCAGTTGCATCCCATGCTGTTATTTCCTTTGTTTCATCTTCAGTTCCATGTTATTTAATTATTCTTTATAAAAAAAACTCAAAAGCACCATCTCAGTTGGAATATCATTCAAAGTATTGCTTAACTACACTGTTACAAGAGACAAGTTTGATAGTTTGTGATTGCCACCTTTTATTTGTTACTTCTGCTCTGAAGATATCTAAGTTATCCACATCTCCTATACTCTGTCCTTCAGTTGAGCACTACATCCAAATGTGACAAAGATGTAAGGTTGACAGGCTGGTATTTTGGCTAACAATATTCAGCAACTTGACCTTCACGTTCACTTTTTCAATCTTGTGTGCTTGCAATGCGTCCTATTTTGTAAATGATTTCATCTTTAGGAGGACCCCTGGTCTCTTACTCCACACTTATTTTAATTGAGTATAAAACTATCTTCATCCATCTATCATCTTGAGATGATAGTGAACCGATATTCCAGAAGCTCCAAGGACAGTTATTCTCTCTTCAATCTTTTCTTCTCAAATATCATCATAGGCTTAAGTTTAGTCCCATCTTTTGTACACACAAGTACTATTGTCATTCTCACATGGATAGTCTTCTTTCCTTTGATGCCACCTTCTTTATTTCCACAGAAATAATAATAAAAAAACACTAGTTATATACTCATTATGCCCAACAATACTACTTTTTCACTTCAAAATTGTGTGCAACTAATTTATGTTACCTGGGATATCTTGGTTTCAATGATAGATTAGGAGTTATTTTGGTAGCCTTCAGTGTTATCAATAGCAGAGTTATAATGTTTCCATTACTCCTCTTGTTAGTAGTGATCAAGTCTAATTATTTTCCCTTCATCCCTAGACATTGTCTGCCTCCCTCTAATCCCCATTTTGTCTTTGACATTTCTACTAAAGCTATCTTGTATCTCTCCCAACTTTCTCTGATACAGAAAATATCCTCTCAACTGCTCTTTTATCATTAACTTCTGCAAACTCTACAACTTAAAATGTAAAAGTAGCAAATATATGATGAACATTTTCTCTTTACACCAGTAGTTGCCATTATAACAATGTTTGATTTTGGGGTAAAATTTTATCTTTTTATACTCACCTCTTTAAACAAGTTTACAACCTGGCAGACAAGTCCTAATAAACCAATTTTTCTTTCTTTTCTCTCTTAACCTTCATTCCTTAGATGTTTCCTTATTTCTCCATATCTGTTTGTTGTCATAACTGCCTCTTACTCCAGTCAATATCCCCATCCAGCCACAGCTCATATATTCCATTGCATCAATCTCACCTTTTATCTGTTTACAACCAGTTAACAAGCTCAAAAATTAAACCAAACTATTTCAAATTTTACTGTCATCTCTCTCTCTCTCTCTCTCTCCTCTCTCTCTCTCTCTCTCTCTCTCTCTCTCTCTCTCTCAATTTATTATGTTCATTGTATTAACCTACCTCTAGCTTCTTCTCTGATGTGTTTACAGTTGGGAAGCTCAAAAGACCAACCCTAGAAAAATTTTTCTTCTTGCAGTAACTAAGCTGTCAAGATTGTACTACTAATTCAACATTTTTATTCTTCTACTAATTCAGCATGATTTTTATAATTGATTAGTAAATAATGAATTATTTGCTGTTACTGTTGTTGTTCCTTTTTACTGCTAGCTGAGCAATGAAGCATTATACTTTCTTATTTTCATTCAGAAAAAAAACTATGCACTGTGCAACAATAGTGGAACTTATGAGTGTGGTGCATGTACATGCAATGAAGGTCATTATGGTAAATATTGTGAATGTGATGGCTCTGATGCTAGTGATGAAGAAGCATTAGCAAAATGCATTAGGTGAATATTTTTCTAATTATTTATTCATGTTTATAAACATAATTACATCAAATTTTCTTTCATAGAGTATGTGTTGTAAACCCTTTGTTTTATTTTTCCATGCTACCAACATTCATATAAGATTCTTAATTCATGCTAAACTTTAGATATTTGAATATTTTGCCTGCACTCTTGCTTCCTTATAGTGATTAGTTTGCAAAATTTACTGGCTATCAAACTTTTCAACTTTAGTCATAAGAATAACATTTTTATCCAGCAAAATGTGAGATAAAATTTAAAAAGAAAAAATGTGAGAAATCATATGAATAGGAAAATAATAAAGGAAAATAAGTTGTGTATTACTAAATTTACTTTTATGTGAATACAAACATACAGGCATGGCTGTGTGGTTAAGAAACTTCATGGTTTCAGGTATATCCAACCATCTTGCTGTGCATGTTTCAAGGATTATGGTAAATATTTTGCTGTGCTTAGAAGCAAAGAAGACATCTAGCCATAGAAAGTCTGCTCAACAAATTTCATCTGATCATGCAAGCATTAGAAAAATGGACATTAAAAACAATGATGGTGGTAGTAGTAAAATAAAATATAAAAATAATTGCAACACTTTAAGCTGATGGATACATAAATTGGTTCCAGATCACTTGTATACTTTGTAATTTTTGTTGTATGTTGCTGTGCTTTCTTTGAAAGTCCTTATCCTTCCTCAAATCTTCACATCTAGAATCTATTTTATACAAGACTTCTTTAGTAATTCTAGAAAGATATTACACTACCACAAAATAATTAATAAACATTTAACAAAATTACTCATTCTTGCCCTTATTTTCCTCTAAAGCTGTCGTAGTTTTCTATATTTCCTAAGTTTTTCCCACACCATTTTGTAATTAAGAAATATTTCCATATGCTGTTAATGAAAGTTAATAATATGATTAAGTAATACAAATTATATTTATTGCACATTTTAGCTCCATTTGTTCCATCACATTTTCTAAATATATCTCTTTTTTTGCTTAAACATATGCTGAGTGATATGTATTGTCAGTTTTCTGATTTTTTAAGAAAAAGATTATAAAAGCTACTTGATTATTTTCACATACCCTTATTAAGAGGAAAGTAAATATCTGTGAAAGTATGTGGTTATGCAAAGAATCCTAGGCAGTATGTTGCAGAAGTTTTTCATGAGACTTAAAATAAATATATGTACTATACCTTACTTTTTTTTTATCATATAATAGTTTTCTGAGGAAAATGTCAGAGCAAGTTACACACTTCAATTCATAGTTGTTTACCAACCAAAAGAGAGCATTACATTGATTTGTTTTGAAATTTAGCTATAGTTATTTTTTTTCTTATTTGATTATATTTTAATTTATTGTATTCTACACATTAGCTTCATTTCCATTATAATTGTATCAGTACCTTATTATCTTAACAATGTAAACAATTATGTTTTATTGCAGACCAAACAGCACTACTGCTTGTTCTGGACGTGGTGATTGTGTTTGTGGCATATGTGATTGTTTTCCTCGCACTACAAGTTCAAATGAGACTTACAGTGGGGATTATTGTGAATGTGATGATTATTCTTGTGATTATTATAATGGAAAACTATGTGGAGGTGAGTTATCTTATTTTTATCTCATGTTGTTAATTGTAATAATTATTTTGTAATAGTAGCATATTCAATAACTATTATTTTTTCTGTATTTTTTTCCTGTTTATTTTTGTACTCTACTAAGGTTCTTTCAAAACATTTTGTCTTTTCTAATTCTATTCTGGTACTAAAATTCAGCTGTGCTTCACTTAAGTATAAAATTGTCAGAATCATTAGAGTATTGGACAAAATCATTTGCAGTATTTGTTCCAGCTCTTTATATTCTGAGTTCAAACCATGCTGAAGCTAATTTATCTTTTATCCTCCAGGATCGATAAAATAAAGTATCAGTCAAGTACAGGGGATGATGGTAACAACTGGCCCTCTCCCCAAATTTCAAGCTTTTTGCCTATGCTAGAAACAATATAATTTAAACAATAAATGCTTGAATGTCAGAAATGCTTGTGCACCTGACTGAATAATTTGCAGTATTCTGTTTTGCTTCTTTATTGTTCATTGTAATCCTACCAGTATCAACTTTACTTTTCATCGTTCTGATATTACTAGCATAAGAGCTATGCATGTACTTAAGTCGATTCAGTTGATTATATCTCTCTTTACAAATATGTGGTCTTGTGTCAATACTGAATCTACAATTTATTGTAAATTTTCTAATGAAACTATTACATTTTCATCCCTAGTTACTTTGAAAGACTTGAATATCACAACTTTTCTTCTTTCCTAACCCTTAGAAATAACAAAAATGTTTGACTATTATTGTTCTTATATTAATCTTTTAATATTTTATTTCCCTATAAACTGCTACTAATACCTGTGTAGAAATTCTAAATGTTAAGAATGTTTTAAATTTTATCTTTAGCCTATTGTTAAACGAATAAATAAAGTGGGAGTATGCATGGTTTAGAAGTTCACTTAACAACTACATAAGTTCAAATTCAATGCTACTGCATAGCACTTTCAGTATATATCTTCTACTATAAAGTTGTATGGAGCCTTGTGTGTAAAATATGGTAGGCAGGGAAAATATAGAAGCCTACCATAGGAATTGTCCCTCACCTTAGGTTATAGACTTGATCTTTCACTTGGTTCTCAAATGTTTGAGAAGAGTCTATTTTGTTGTAGGCATTTGAGTTAGGTTTTCCTCAATTCATCTTACCTGTAATGGAGACTCTAAAGATGATCATTAAAAGAAAAAGTCATTAAAAGAAAGGTTACATATTCAGTAGATGACTTTACAAACCTATTTCTTATGTTCAATTTATGATAAATCAAATATATCACACTAATGAAACCTCTGTTTTTCCTGTCTATTTTAGGAGAAGAACGTGGCCATTGTGAATGTGGTCTATGTAAGTGTAATGATGGATTTAAAAACTCAGATTGTGGATGTGCTACTTCTAATGATTCCTGTATAGCTTTATCAACTGGAGTAAGTTTCTTTTTATAAATATTGTTTATCTAATCAAATATTGCTTTATAAATATTGTTTATTTCAAGCTTCTATTTTGATAAGCTTAAATACTGTGACAGTTAGAATAAGGTAAGCAGTAGAAAACATTAAGATTTACTAAAAATCACTAATAGTTTGTGCTAAAAGAAATTATAGGGGGGAAAAAGTGTAATATTTCAAAATGCAAATATTTTAATAACTTGCTCTTATGTAGTCAGTTGGTTATGTCTGTGCCATATATTTCAGCCAAGCTGACTGGGGCTATAATACCTATGAATAATTCTCCTTCTCAGCCCATGATAAAGATTATATTAAATTTTGAATCTAATTTAGTAGATTTCTAATATAAATGATATAAAAGAGGTGTTCCTTTTAATATTTAAAGCTTTTACTAGCTTTTACTACAATGAACACGGATATCTTCATTTAAACATTTATTTTTCCATGCTGGTATGTTTTAGGTGAATCTACCAGCACATTTCCACATTTTGTAAGAATTCCAAGTCATTTTCTACATTTAATAAATATAGCTTTCACCATTAATTCACTGTATTTTGTCACAAAGTGTATAACATTGATTCACAATGCATGTTCATGCCAGCAGAAATGTGTCCTACTTACACTGGTCCAAATTTTGTTTGGAACCACATGTTTTTTGTTTCTTTGATAATTTGAAATAAAGATTGAATTCTATGCTGTGTGGCATTGGCTCAGATAATTACAGGAGTCATGTGATTTTTAAAAAATGATATAGTAGCCACATCACAACCATCCCACTGATGTTGTTTACGCATGTATTAAGTGTATTGAGTTGTTTCGCCTGTGAGTTTTGCTAAGGCATACACTGTAAAATTGAAAGAAAATTTATAAAAGAACTCCCTACGAAGTTTGTTGGCATAAACATATATTATGAAGTGAGAAAGAAATTTTAATTAAAATTACACCCTTAATGATGAGAAAAATGTCATTATCTAAAAGCCCTAATTCTAGCCTGGAAAGGCAAGGAAATAGCAGAATTTAAAGTAACTAAAACTAGAATGCTGTTAGTAGTCAAATCTTTAACTGTATGATAACTTTGAAATGCTTTAAATGAAATTTTAAGACATGATTTTGGATCTGAACATTTTTTGTATAAATGCTAAGTAATATCTATCCTTGAATTACCTAATCAATATGGCAAAACTTAAAAAGTGATTATTCAAATATAACTTTAGCTCTAATAAAAAATGTTTTTATTCAATAAGTATTTGTATTGGTTTATAACATTAAATTTATTTGTTGATTTCTTTTAGCTTATATGTAATGGACAAGGGCAATGTGATTGTGGCACATGTAAATGCTTTGAAACTACATTATACAGAGGTCCTACATGTGAAGAATGTCCAGTAAGTATTCATATCTAAGTTACTTGTTGGCTATTATATTTTGTATATCAGTTCCTTTGGCAATATTTTGATTAAGATGTCATGATAACGAAAGTGTTTGTTCGGCAATTTCTATACAAAATTTTTATTTCTTTAATATTTTTTTCAGCTAAATTGATTATGTTTATGTATTTTTTGTGTATATATGTATGTGTTTGTGTGTATGTATGTATATTTGTGTAAGTATATGTATATGTGCATGTATGTATATTTGAAAAAAAAATAAAGAAATAAAAAGATTGCCATTCTTTCAAGCTAGTTGAATTTAAACATATTTTGTCTTTCTTTAGACATGTCCTGGAAAATGCAATGAAACTAAGGCTTGTGTACAGTGTTCAATTTTTCAAACAGGCCAGTTGACCATTGAAGAATGTGATAAATGCAAGAATATTGAAAATGTAAAAGAACTTCGAGGTAAGCTACTTGATTTGTTCATTTTGTATGATGATCATTTCAATGCTACAATTTTATTTCTTTCATATATGGCACTACATATGAAATCTTTTCTTTTATGCACACATCACATTTCTTGCGACAGTTGTTTCACAGTTTGGATTTCCTTTCTGTCACTAACCTTTTAAAATCAATCAACCTTAACATAGGGGTGGGGCATGTTTTTTGTTCAGTCAAACAGTCTAAAGCAAGCTGAGTTAAGTATATTGTTAAGTGTTATGTTCAGGTGTTACTCCTCTGTGCTTAACCATCCAGCACCTTATCTTCATAATCATTTGCTTTACTTGTTTTATATTACTCTGGCCATGAAGGTGCATGGCTTAGTGGTTAGGGTATTCAGCTCATGATCGCAAGATCAGGAGTTCAATTCCCAGTAACAGGTTGTGTCCTTGAGCAAGACACTTTATTTCACGTTGCTCCAGTCCACTCAGCTGGCAAAAATGAGTAGTACCTGTATTTCAAAGGGCCAGCTTTGTCACACTCTGTGTGGAGTGCTCAACTACATGCATGTTAATTTGACAAGCAAGCTGTTCTCTTGATCAGACCAACTAGAACCCTTTTCATCGAAACAGAGTGCCAGGATTACTTTGGCTAATAATGATTTCTCTCATTGACACAAAGCCACGAATTGGTTGATGAGGATTATAATCAATCAAATTGACCCACCACAAACACAATACATACCAAAAGCTTTTATCTTCATCATTTAGCATCCTCATCCATGCTAGCATGAGTTGGATTATTTGACAGGAGCTGGCAAGTCAGAAGAGTGCATCAAGCTCTACAGTCTGCTTTTGCAGACAGTAGAGTTTCTATGGCTAGATACCCTTCCTAATGGTAACCACTTTACAGAGTGTACTGGGTGCTTTTTTATGTGACACCAGCAGTAGTGAGGTCATTAAGGAACTTGCAAGGCAAGACACCTCAACTGAGGGGGAAGTAGTATTGAAGGAATGGCTTTGTGCCAGTGATGAGTGGTTAGAGTATCAATAAAGGGACAGAAATAGGTATCTTGCACCAGAGAATATACATGGCTACTTCAGTTGGAGAGTGAGACAAAGAGAGCAGGGGAAAGATAAGATGGTGAAGAAGATGTGTGTGTGTGTGTATATACCACACACACACACACACACACACAGATAGATAGATAGATACACACACCTACACATATATGTGAGTGGGTGCTGAAAAGTTCCTGGCTGGAGGCCCAACCTTCCAAGTTGCTTTACAGGGCTTAGAAAAAAAAGGACCACTGCAATAAGTGTGTGAATAAAATCATAATTAACTGATCCTCCTATATTTTCTTTTACCCAAAGCCAGGAACTTTTCAGTACCTCCTCTGTATTCATACATATATATATTGGGTCATCCTATAAATAATGTGTTTTTTATACTTCTTTTATTTTTCAAAATTAAGATGAACACAGTTATTTTTTAATCTAAAATATACTCTCCTTCATTTTTTACAATGTTCTTCCATCTTATCTGGTAGACTTGCAAGGCCCCTCTTCCAAATTTCACTTGTCCAAGATGAAAAATACTCCTCCAATATTGTTCTGACCTCGTCTACAGAATTCATATATTTTCTGTCCAAATGATTTTGAAGACTTCGGAATAAATGATAATCAGATGGGCAATATCTGGTGAATATGGTGGATGGGGCATTGTTTCTCATTCAAGCTGCTCCAACCTTTGGAATATCACCCTCACTGTATGTGGTTGATGGAAGAACACGTTTCATCTTCAAATCAAAAATGGTCGTTTTTCTTCTAGCACTGACTTAAGCTGCTCGCAGTAGATCTTTGTTATCGTTTGGTTAGGGTTTAAAAGTTCAAAGTGGACTAAACCTTTCACATACCACCAAACAGATAACAACACCTTACATGGGTGAAGACCTTCTTTAGCTTGGGGTGCTGGTGTTTCTCCTTTCCCTACCCACTGTCTTCAGCACTTGACATTTTTATAGAGAACTCATTTCTTGTCACTAGTTACTATTCAGTCCAAAAAAGTTCATTTATGAAACATGACTGCAAAGAAGAACACACATTCACCCTTTGTGCGTGATTACTCGGAAGGTTTATGAGGAATCCATTGACCCAATATGCTGACTTTTCCAACGGGATGCAGGTGTCGATGAATGGTTGAATGACCAAATTCAAGCTTCTCTACTAGTTCTCCAACAGTTACAATGGGATTTTGTTCCACCAGGGTTTGCCAGACATCCTCATTGAGCTCTACAGATTTTCCAGGACAAGGCTCATCTTTTAGGCTGTAGTTTACGGCTCAGAATTTCTGGAACTACCATTGACACTGGCTTATGCTTATTGTCCGACCCCCATATACTGCATTAATATTCCTTGCACTTTCCGTTGCATTGTTGTCTTTATTGAACCCATAAAGCAAAATATGCCGAATATGCTTCCTTGTCACTTCCATTATAGCTTTGAAAAAATAACTGTTAGAATCAAACTGCACTCTTCAAAACTTGCACTAAGAATAAAGTAAAATTACTACCTGCTTTTATAGCAAGTTGATGCAGGTAATTTATCCCACCCCCCTCCAACCTTTAGTTCATGCAATTGAAAACACCACATTATTTATGGGATGACCCAATACATATATATATAATCATCATTAGCATCCTTTAACATCCATTAAAGGATGATGATGTATATATGTATATAACTGTGCACTATCTTGGGCAAGTGTCTTCTATTATTACCCTGAGTCAACCAAAGTCTACAAAAATGAAACAAGTGCTGTGAATTTCAACAGAAATATGGAAATAAAAGGGATTAAATGTGGATGCATATCAAAGTTTCAGTCTAAAATTTTAATTAATAAAAGTGATTAATGAATGTTTGATTTCTAATATTTTATATTTACTATTTATAATGCTAACATGATTTCTTAATAATATCTTTTCAGATGATGAAAACTTAAAGCACTGCCGACTTGTTGATGAAGATGACTGCATTGTTTTCTACACTTATGAATACAACAATAAGAGTGAATTATTAATTGAAGTGAAAGAGAAAAAATGTAAATTAATAAACTTGCAACTCTAATTCTCTTTGTAAATGCATAAATGCTTTTGTCGTGTCACCTGTCATTCACAGCTATCTTTCAAACACCCACAAACACAGATTGCTTGTAACTTTCTATTTTGAATTTTAATGATGAATCATATTTAAATGCAAATACTATATAAGTTCACTAGCAGTATCGCCCGGCGTTGCTCGGGTTGTAAGGGAAATAACTATATAAGCATTTTTAGAGAGTTATAGCCAAAAGATAGCAAAAAAAATGCATTAAAAATTGAAAAAAAATTAAGGTAAATTTTTTTTAAATCGTTGACACATCGTAGATATTTTTAGAGAGTTACTTCCCTTATATAAAAGCGAAAAAAATGCATTAAAATGGAAAAATATGATGGTAAATTTTTTTTAAATCGTAGACTCATCGTAGACGCGCACTAATACCCAGAAGGGCTCGATATGAATCACGACTATAAGATACCCGCTTTTGGTTAAACTGCACCGCAAAATGTGGGAGTAATTACGAATGTAAATCGAAGGGGACAGACACACAACTTCACTCTTATATATATAAAGATGCTTTTTTTTTTCAGTCATAGAGTTAGATTTATGAAGGTCTTCAGTAGAAAATCCTTCGAATTCTGACTCGCTGCTTGATATAATGAAATTCGTATCCATTTTTTGTCAGAATTACAAATTTTGAAAACACAATAGGAACAAATTTCGGAAAAAAATCTCCCATAATTCACGGAATTAAAATTACACTTCGATTTTTGTACAAAACTGTATTTGAAGTGTTTACGAAGTATAATACGTGTTTTCACGAATGTACTAAAGAGATTTACTCTGATATTCTCATTTAAATATGAATAGGTAAATTCGGGCGGTTTGGTAATGAAAGGGTTTATATAAGTGTCGTCTGTTTATACATAAACACTGCTTCATAGTTTCAGTTTAGTCTTCCTCAAATCACTGTCGCTAATTTACTCTCTTCCAAGAACATTTTCACTCACTGTTATCTGTTAGCTTCCCATACATTTTACTCATGTATCTATCAGCGTGATAGACAGAAACAAATATTACATTTACTTTCATTTTATTCGTTGCCCACTGTGTGTGTGCGTTTGCGTGTGGTGTAAACCAGACTAAGAAAAGCATTTGACACACACACCAGAATGTGAGCTTTCTGTAAATTTTGCTTAATTGGAGTTTAAATTTTAAAAACTGGACCTGGCATGACGCGATGCATTGTACTCTTAAAACTGCTAGGTAAATTGTAATTGAAGAAATCCTATATTGTAGATTTGTATAACTCCCAAAGGGAGGCAGATAAAATCTGCCTTTTATAATAAGAGATTAATTTTTTTTTTATTGTTTTATATTGTTTCTCCATGCACTTTCTTTTTCTTTATTTTACAGCCTGTCCAACGTCAGTAAATGTAATAGCCATCGTTGTTGGAGTTATAGTTGGCATTGTTGCTGTAGGATTAGCCCTATTACTTATCTGGAAGTTAATAACAACTATTCAGGATCACAGAGAATTAGCAAAATTTGAAAATGAAAGAAATAAAGCACAATGGAATGCAGTAAGTTTAATTTTTCATTTTCTGTGTTTTCAATACATTTAGATGTAGGCATGGTTGTGTGGTAAGAAGTTTGCTTCCCAACCACATGGACTCTGGTTTAGTCTCACTCCATGATATATTGGGCAAGTGTCTCCTACTATAGCCTTGTGAGTGGATTCCGTACCTGGAAACTGAAAGAAACCCATCGTGTTTGTGTGTGTGTGTGTGTGTATATCACCGTAATCACCATGACCGACCAGGCTATCAGATGTTGCTACACATCGTTGGTCACAATGCGCTTTGCATTGTTTTAGCCTTCAAATGACGCCACCCCGCTGGCTAAGCGAGCAGGCCATCAGTAGAAAGAGTGGGAGAAAGTTGTGGCGAAAGAGTACAGCAGGATTCGCCACCACCCCCTGCCAGAGCCTCATGGAGCTTTAGGAGTTTTCGCTCAATAAACACTCACAACGCCTGGTCTTGGAATTAAAACTGTGATCCTACAACCACGAGTCCACTGCCCTAACCACTGGGCCATTGCACCTCCACTATATATATATATATATATACATACATATATATACTGTAAAAACCCATGTAATTTTTGCAATTTTTTTCATAAAAATAAACTTTAGTGGGTGTGTAAATTACATGAGTAGATCATTTCCAGAATTCTTTTAGAAATTTTTTTGTTGAAAAAAGTTGTACAAAATGTAAACATACTGGAAGTTGACTCATTTAATGTGAGAATAGGCTTTTACAGAAAAAATAAGGGCTTAAATGTAATGAAGTTGACTTTCATTTATACTGGACACTATAATGCTTACTTTTTCTGTATAAATTTGCTAAAACCTTTTGGAATTACGGAGCTGTACCAGCATAGCAAGTGACTTGATCTGAGATCATGTGCTGAAACAAAAACAGTTGCAGTGTGGAAGATGTTTGTAAGCCATTTAAGAACACACAAAAACCGTTTCACTTCAACATTTAAATTTAATTTGTGTCAAATTATTTTCATCGCTTTGAAACCAGAACCTGTTCACTAACAAAATTTTGTGCTGCATCTGAGAAAGTAACAGTTAGTTCATGATATATATGTGTTTATGTATGTATATGAGTATTTACATGTGTAGTGTATATGTGTATGTACATGTAAATGTATGTTTATGTACTGATATGCATGTCTGTTCAAGTTGTATATGTGACAGTTACTCTGTCAAGGGTTGTATATATATAAAAAATATATATATATATATATGTTCCTTTCACCACCATCTAATGGTGAATAGATACAATGTCTTAGATACACACATGCAAATATAAACCTACCTATACATATGTACAAGCACACACAATCATATAAACACATATGCACTTACATATATACATATAATTTTACAGTATACCCATATATATGACTCTATTTTCACAGACAACAGTTAAACTCAAATACTTTTTTTTTGTATTTTACATAGACATATATACAATTAAACTTGCAGAGCTGTTTATTTTCTCCTTTCGATTTTTAATGTTTATTTTAGCAGGTTACCAAACTATCAGTTTGGTCTCCTAGCTAAAACGGTAATGACAAATTTTTAAGTTTGTCTGACTTTTTATAAGTATGAAAGGGATTAAAATTTCAATACTCTGTATCAAAGGTTCCAACAAAAATAGGCAGAAAATCAGAGCTTGAGACAAGAAGACACTTTTGACCTGTCGGAATTCTGTTTACATAATCAGTTTGATAGGTCACCTTCCTTTGTCGGTTGAATAGTGTCATCCAAGCTGATGTTTATTGGTAATTAAACTTAATTTGCAACACCTGTGCAGATTTGTTTTTGTTGATAATTCTTAACATCTTTTCCTGTAATCATGATTTGAGAAGACATACAGAAGTATGCTAAAGATCAGACATATAATCTCTTGTGGGCAAGAAATGTAAAATAAAGTTTATTATAAACAACACAAACACTTCATAATTTAATAGCTTTTAATGTGATACCTGTTAAACAGAAATTATTTTTATTTAATGAATATTTAATAAAATGTAATCATAAGTTAGTGAAATTATGCTAAATACAGCTAAATTGAAAAACTTATCCCTCCTGGTCATATCAGCAATTCTGAAAACTTTTGGGTGCAAGTTTTACATGAGTAGAAGCTTTTTTTTTAACAATTTTTATCTTGAAAATCACCTGCGTAAATTACACAGGTGCACAAATTACATGGGTTTTTACAGTAGATGTATATATCATCATCATCATCATTATCGTCATTTCACACCCGTTTTCCATGCTGGCATGGGTTGGACGGTTTGAAAACTGGTAAGCTAGGAAGTTGCACCAGGTTCCAATCTGATTTGGCATAGTTTCTGCAGGTGGATGCCCTTCCTAACACCAACCACTCCAAGAGTGTAGTGGGTGCTTTTTATATGCCACCAGTACAGGTGCCAGTTACAAAACACCAGCATCAGTCACAATTGCAATCTTACTTGGTTTGACAGGTGTGTGTGCATGCTTCTTTCTCCTTGCCTTACCTTGATTTCATGTGATAGTTGTAAATAGTTATAAATGAATGTCACCATCATGCAAACTGCACTCTTCAGTTCCGCTCCTCCATAAAAACATGTCTGGTCATGGAGAATATTACTTTAATTGGAAACAAGTGAGGGTTGGCAACAGGAGGGGTTTCTGGCTGTAGAAAAATCTGCCTCAATAAATTCTGACCCATGCAAGCATGGAAAAGTGAACATTATAGTGATGATGATTAACCAATTTCTTTTAACCTTATTGAAGATCCAATAATATCACTTCTTTAAGTCATTTTTAGTCATTAAACTGTGGCCATGCTGGGGCACCATCTTGAGGAATTTTAGTCGAATGAATCGACCCTGGTATTTTTTTAAGTGTCTTTTACCAAACCGCTAAGTTACATGGATGTAAACACACCAGCACCAGTTGTCAAGCAGTAGTGGGGGTCAAACACACACACATAGATATATATACATATACAGCGGGTTTCTTTTAGTTTCTGTCTACCAAATCCACTTGAAGCTGTGGTCAGCCTGAGGCTATAACAGAAGGCACTTGCCCAAAGTACCATGCAGTGGAACTGAAACAAGAACCATGTGGTTGAGAAGTTTCAAGTTTTGCCTCACTGCATAGCATCTTGGACTGTAACCCTACGCCAACCAATTGCCTTATGAGTGAATTCAATAGATCAAAAGTGTATTGCAGCCCATTGTGTGTGTGTGTGTGTTTTACCACCTCACCCCTTTACGACTGGTGTTAGTTTACTTATGAACTTAGCAGTTCAACAAAAGAAATCAGTAGGATAAGTAATAGACTTTAAAAATATGTACTCAGTTCAAGTGTTTGACAAAACTTGTCAAGGTAGTACCCCAGCGTAGCCACAACATTATGACAAACAAGAAATAAAAGATGAAAAGATATACTAAGGAAATATGAATTTCAATATTGATAAAATTATAAATATTTTTGTTTCATGTACCTTCTTCATTTTGTTAAAAGGAAACTGAATAAACCATGTTTCTTTAATGTTTACAGGGTGAAAATCCAATCTACAAGCCATGTACCACAGTTTTCAAGAATCCTCAATATGTTGGTGGTTACAACTAAGCAGACAAACTAAAAATTCTGGAATTATCTCTTGTTTTCTTGTTAAAGAAGCTGTTCAACTTCTTGGATATATCATCTCTTTGATCATGTGAGATTTTCAGATTGTATGCTGAAAACATGATGCAAATATGTTTGTTTTGTAAATAACTATTGTAGATTATGCATCGAATCCAACAGCCATCAGATTGTCAAAAGTTTAAGGACATCTACACTATAGCTTCAATTTGTAAATAAATCTCATGGCTTAACATACTATGCAAAATTAAACAACTGATTTGACAATTTTAATTAAGAATTCAATCATTTGATATAGAAATATGTTCATTCTGTCTATTTGCTTTATGGTAAAAGGAAGGTTTTTTAATATGTAAATCTATTTAATTTTTAAACAGATTTACATATAATTTACAATTACAAATAATTTTTACAAATAATTTTTCAGTTATTACTGATTATGTAGGGTGTGTGATTTCACTTTAAACTTTATTATTACTTTTGTTCTTGTAAAGTTGAAAACTTATTTTAAGCATGTACTTGACCAAAAAATAAAAAGAAAATATATTTATTTATCATGAGATTAAAATTTTAAAATGGAAATTGCTACAATAAATCTGTAGTCAATTTTTAATGACCTTATGTATATAGCAATAATTATATCAATTATTTCTGCTATTTTCAACTATTATTGTATTTCTTGTTTCTAGTATGTTACTTGGCTTTATACCAATTCTGTCTTTCATATGTGAATGCTTCATCAAATTATCTCAGTTTCAATGAATTTACTCTAATTTTAGTTAAAAAATGATTTAAATATTTTGCTAAAATTGTTTTTTTTAAGTAAATATTTACATAATATTACCAATATTTTATTTTTCCATTCAAGTTTTATTTCAAAATTAATATTTCAATTTTAATATTTTTTCTTACCACAAAATGAAAATAGAAAATTTTCCTTAAGTCATTTTTATATTATTAACTAAATTTTTTACATTTTTTTCTTACAACTTTTATTATGATATTTTCCCCACTAAATTTAAATTCTGCAGTGGTCAGCTTTGTCTTTCATCTTTCCAAAAAGCTGAAAAAAAAAGTACCATTTTAAGTACTAAAGTCAATTTAATTGACTACCCTCCTCTCTCTTAAAATGTCTAGTCTTATGCCTGTGTTAGAAATCATTATTTTTCATTGCAGTTATCTCTTTTCTATGTATAATTTACCATGTAGCCTTTTTATTCAGTCAAAATGATTTTTATATAAATAATGGCTGGGATATTTCACACTAATGCTTTTATGCAATTGCAGTTTAAGTTGCCTTACATTTTTATAAAACTGCACTGTAAAAATTTGTAACAAAAAAATTAAATGTAATCAATTGCCATAGTAAAATATTTATAAAATTATTTTAAATATTTACAAAAATATTTTACTAAGGCAATTAAGTATATATAATTTTTTATATCTTTATAAAATTGCATTTGGTATAAAAAAAATTAATTTGTTTCTTAGTATATCTTTTGTCAGTTTTTAACCCCCAAAACATCTTTTAGGAAATATATAAATTCATATTTTGTCTGGATTTTCTTACATTTCTTATATATAAAAAATGCTGTTTTACTTATTAGGAAACTAAATATGTCTGTGTTTTGTTGGTGGGGTGAGAGCTGTATACCAAAATCTGAGTCATTTAAAGGCATTCATATTAATATTAAAATTCTTCCAAAGAACATGTGGTTTTTATCAAACAATGATATAAACAGTTATCACAATTTTTGAGCGTTTCCAAATTCTCTATTTCCAAACCCAGGCTTTGGTATTGTCTATCATATTAGATGAATTTAAAGTTCCTATATTTTAATGTTGGCACTAAGGGCTTTAAAATTTGTAGAATATATTCTAACATCCATGGCAATATAATAGAATTACTCCCACTGATTAGGAAATGAAAACTTTGCCATTAAAATTTTTGTAGTTTTCATTTTTTAAGAAGAAAGAATACTTCCCTAAACTGTGGAGAAAGTTTGTACAGTTTTTTTTTTTTGTTTGTTGTTTTGTTTTTTAATTAGCTGGAGAGTAAACATGGGCAATGAGGAAGTTCCAGAAAGAAGTAGTTCATAAGAGATAGGATTTGGTAAAGTGTTTATAGTGCAGAGATTGGGTGACAAGAGGAAGAAATTTTATGTTCATTATGCATATTTGACACAAAGCTATTGTGCTGAAGGAGAATAGAACTTGCTGATTAAGCAAGTGGTTGTGGGTGTTAGTAAGAGTAGACTTGCCTATCAGATATCTTTTCTCTAGCTGTAGTCTAGAATGTGTTTATTTATGGGCACAATCAAAAAGGATGTTATTTCATTTGGTTGAGGTAGCTCAATGTATTTTTTCTTAATTGATGATACCAACCAAATTAAAATTATTTTAATATTGATTTTAAAAACTTTGCTTTCTTATGAACCAAATAACATTCTTAGCATTTCTAACTTTCACTTCTCTTTATCATATTTTTTTAATTTACCAATCATTTTTTTTTCCTTCTTCCAAATTATCAAAAATATCATCATACAAAATGTCCTTCATATAAGACTACTTGAAGACTGACATTGCTGTCTCATCGTGTTATGCCAAAAACAAAAAGATAAAGGAAAAGTCTAAATGCCAATATTGTTTTTATTTAGTATGACTGTTACTCTGTTATGTCAACTTGCATTCCCTCTTAAATATGCCTGCTTTTATTCTATTTGAAAAAAAATGTATATATAAAGTACATATTAAGTGTTAGTGTACTTTGCAGGCATTACACCATTCCTCCTCTTTTATCACTCCTCTCTCCCTTTTACTCTGTAATTTGTTAACATGCAATTTCAAGTTTCAGTAGACTCTTGATCTCATCATTATGGCATACAGTAACTGTTCACTTGTGTCTTTATTTCTATTGTTAAATATTTATCTCAAATGTTACAAGTTGGAAAAATCTTTCTGAGAGGTATGAGTTTTGTAAAGCAAGAAGTAAACTACCAGTGATCTGGAACCACATTCCAGTTTCAGTTCCTGATTGGATTTTCTTTCCTTTCATTTACACTACTAATAGTCTTCAGAAAGACATACATGTCGCAACTTCTCATTTCTTCTCTTTCCCAAAACATAAGATTTTGGTGCTTAGTCCAAAGAAATCAATATTCTCTGGGGTTTTTTTAACCTCTGTTAACACTTGATTGAGAAAAGTATAAAATGAGTCTATGTATTCTAGTCTCATGATTTTTTTTTGTAATACTTTTATAAGTTTATTTTTATTTTACAGTTTTTATTGTGAAGCATTATTATTGAGTGTTATTTAGTACTCTGTCCATTACAAATGTATCATCTGGGAAATAGTCGTGTCTTTTTAAGAATTTCATGAGAAATGTTTTTCTCTCTGTTTGGAAATAATTGTTAATTGGTAACATTTTTCATTTTGACCAAACTGGAAAATAATTATGACAGCTGAAAATTAAGCCCTCTATTGGTAGCAAATAAAAAGAAAAAAGTTTTAATGATATCTCTTTGTATTTATACTTCACAATGTCAATTGTTTAAAATAACCTGCTCTAAATAAATAAAAAGGAAAATCCATTTGCAGCTCTCACTGGACTCTTTAATTAGATTTCAATCAAACGTAACCTTTCTCTCAGGGAAATACTAAATAATATACACATCTCAAACTATAATTATAAAATCATGTAGCTGTCATACAAAATCAACAGTTAGTTTCATATTAACAGCTCTGTAGATTATTTTATCATTCAAAATGTAGCTTTGAAAATATTTAATTTTCGTGTTAGCAATTCCATATTGATTATGCTATTGTATTTATAGTTAACAAAAAAAACTTACCCCTTTTCATTACAAAATTATCCTGTATCTTGGATTTTCCTCTTTTAAAAAGTAAATTCACTGATACTGCATTAATTCTTCAACTGTAGGAACTATTATAAAGTTAAAGTCATACAGCACAATTTTGTGGCTTACAACTCTTTGATATGTTTTACATGGATGACTGCTTAAGAACCAAGTGTCTTTAGCTCCAGTTGAAACCTAAACTGCTGATCATTGTGCTCAATTTTGACAATGAAATGCTTCTAACTGAATATAACATTTGGGTTTCAATTTCATACTGTAGGAATTTTACATATTTATATACATTTATTTCTAACTTATGGTGCTATTTGAAAAGAAAAATATTTTCTTGTCTAAATGTTTTCTTTTTGTTTGTTTGTTTGTTTGCACTGGATAAGTAGGACATGTAAATTAATGAATGGTATTTACTACTGAATTTGATCTCCTCACAATTCATACAGTACCCTTATAAAGCAAACATTTTAGGGCAACTGTGATTTCAGGTCACACTGAATCAGTGATCTGGCTTTGGTTCTCAATTGAAGTTGTTTTGCTTATACTGGCTCTAAATACCTTTGGAGAAGCCATGAACATCATAGAGCCTTTGTAATGATAGAGATGTATTCAAATAAAGAAATAATCTAATTTGTACAAATTTCAGAATCTCCAAATTTGGTATTTTACAGTTTTTCATTTACTTTAGTTTTTACACATAAATAAATTAAAATAAAACAGCTCTTAAAATTAATTTTTTATAACTTTTATATATTTCCTTTTCAATTAACAAGAACTAAATCTTGTACAACTTGATCTTCTCAGTTAGACAGTGTAATTAAAAAT
Organism: Octopus sinensis; assembly: GCF_006345805.1. Classification (NCBI taxonomy): domain Eukaryota; kingdom Metazoa; phylum Mollusca; class Cephalopoda; order Octopoda; family Octopodidae; genus Octopus; species Octopus sinensis. The sequence continues at coordinate 92,130,907 of NC_042997.1, read as the reverse complement.
ATTTGGATATACATAATTTATTTGACAAATTCTCATTGCTGGCTGAGGCAAAATGACTAATTTATTGATTATTGGTAACTTTCTTTTCAATAAGTATCTTTCATTTTGAGCTGCCCTAATTTTTAAGTCAACAGTTTTATCTTCAATTATAAAATTGTATCTATCACAGACGTGTAAATCACTACACCTACTGTTTCACCTAATAAAATTTATTTTGGTACATTTCATGACTTTTAGTTAAATTTCAATTATTTGATTTTAAAATATCAATTATTTTTTTAAATTCTGATACATATACTTAATGTTAACACCACTGAGAGCTTGTAGGCTCCTGGCAAATCTGCACCCAGTTTTATTCACAGTTCCATTTATATTTAACTTGTATCTTGTTTCTGTAAGTGTAATTGTTGAAAGATGGGTTCCATCAGACTTTTCCTCGACACACTTCATGAAGACAGTCTTCAGTGCTTGTCTAAAAACCTGATTGGTTACAAGGCTGTTATGATTTAATTTCGTCCAACTTTATTGAATAAAAAATAGACAAAGAAATTTCATGTGTGTCATGTGTGTCTATTTTGTTTGTATAAAAATATAAACTTTTTTTTATAACAAATCCTGTATTTTGCTATGAATTTCAGTTATATTTGAAGTTAGATGAATAGCCCATTAAATATGTATTAATTTAGAAATTGTAAAGATTTAGAATTAACATGAGCCATAATAGTTGTTTGTTTGATGCTCTTGACACAAGATCTGCATAAGTTGAACTGATCAATGAAGATATACTTCAGAACTATACATTGTCATTGCCAAAGTGGATAGCTTTGTTAACACTGTATAGTGTACATGTGGATGTCATTGGTTGCAAGAATAATAACTGAAGCAAACTCCTGAACATTTAACTTAATATTTATTGCAAGACATATTGATATTTGGTGTTGGCTATTTACAATGAATTATATTAATAATTGCCAAATGGGAGAGAGTAAAAAACTGCACCACATCCATAGAAATTACTTATGAGACATTGTGTGAATATTCAGAATATGTCTGTCTGAGTACATTATTTACATTTGACAGATATTTGTCCTCATCTTGTTTGTTGTTAACATGTTTCAGCTGATATACCCTCCAGCCTTCATCAGATGTCGTGGGGAAATTTCGAACCTGGGTTCCCATTCCTAAGTTATTTTATGATGCTATACTCTGACCCCACCAAGATATCCAAGTGCTGTTAGATCCTGTGAACTCAATAAAGCCTTCCATACAGTTCACAATGGAAAAGGAAAAAGACAATCAGCTAGCATTCCTGGACGTATTAATAACATGCACCAAGTATGGATCCAAGACATCTGTAGACTGCAAGCCAACCTTCACTGGACAATACCTCAACTTCAATTCCCACCACCTATACACTGTAAGAGAGGGATTGCTCAGTGCCTAAAACATCGAGCAAAGAATACAAGTAGCGAATGTGATACCCACCACGAAGAAATGATCAAGCTCAGTAACAATCTATTAAGCAACAACTACCCTCAAAACATACTATCCACTCCAGTTGTGAAGAAAAGAGAGGATGAAACCAATAAACTGTCCACAGTCTGTCTACCCTATGTGAAAGGCCTCAGTGAAAAGATACAAAAGATATGCAGCCCATATGACATCAGGACAGTATTCAAGAGTAATACAACACTTCGCAAATATTTCCTTTGAGTAAAACTAAAAACTGCATGTACTCCATCCCATGCAGCTGTGGTAGGTTATACAAGACGAAACATGCCATCCCCTCAAAATAAGGGTAGACTGTGACACAAGGAGATATTGATAAATCAGGTATAGAAAAATGGAAACTACCTCCCCCAGTGGGATGAAGTAAAAATAATAGACAGAGAACACCACTGGAAAATACGAAAACTAAAAGAAGCAACACATATGCTAGGACACAACCTCCTAAGCAGAATCTGGTGTAGTCTGTCCTAATGTCCAGAACTTTCTGTTTGGCAAGAGAGAAGGTGCATGACTCAGTAAGCCTCTTTCAATGCTTTGCAATGAGCCAAAGTACCAAGCTGGTCTTTTGTAGGGGAACAAAATAAATTCTAGAACAATCAAGAAAACCATATCATACCATAGCTTCACACCGATTGGTTAATTTATAGATCAAGCATATGAAACTGAGGTGGCTTTCTTGTGATGGTGATCAAATATCTAGCAGTTAGGGTTCAAATCTCAGCTATGAACCCTAACTGCTAGGCTCTCTTCAATACAAAATACAGACCCCTTTTGAACACATCTACAACAAACGACATATCCACCACAGCCTTAGAATAACACAAACACACATGCAAATATTAAAAATGATACACTCAAGAGATTCCCAAGAATTCATTAAAAAAACAGTCCCAATCACTGCTATAATCCATAACGAAATACTTTTAGGTCACTTGACCATTTAACATCCTACTACTATCATACCACTTACATTCCTTTCATATTCTCCCTTATCTGTTTCCTTCTTATTCTTCATCTTCCTCTCCGCCACCTCCTTCCTAACTTTACCATTATTGCTGTTCAGAATAACACCTATGCAAATTTTATAAACAAAACATTCAAAAGAGATATCTCAAGAATTCAATCACTACTACCATCCACAACTAGTCACTTTCAGGGGACTTGACCATTTAACATCCTATTACTATCATACCACTACCGCATTATTATTCTCCTCCTCCTCCACCTCCTTCTTCTTCCCTGCCAAGAATTCACAACTCAAATCCACAAGAGTAAATAAGAGAGACAGAGACAGGCAGAAACAAAGAAAATGTCCCTTGTATTTGCATACTATGCAAATATTCTTTTAAAAAACATTTCTTTTAATTTTTCCAAAATTTAATTGTTTTCCATACTTAACAGTGGAAAAAGTGCCAATGACTGAAACCGGTACTGAAATGCTTTTTTCTAAGATTATTTTTGCATTTTCTACCTTAACTTTTTTTCCATATATATCAACTCATGTGTTCCTTTTCACCCTTCTACATATCTATCTATCTATCTATCTATGTCTATATAATATATTTATATATATATACATCCTCATCATCATTTTACATCCACTTTCCATGCTGGCATGGGTTGGACGGTTTGACTGAGGACTGGTGAGCCACAGGCTGCACCAGGCTCAATCTGATCTGGCATAGTTTCTACAGATGGCTACCCTTCCTAACGCCAACCACTCCGAGAGTGTAGTGGTTGCATTTACATGCCACCAGCACAAGAGCCAATCAGGTGGTAATGTCATCAGCCACCTCAGTGATTTTGATTTGTTTACACTTGCCTCAATAGGCCTTTGCAAGCAAAGTTCATTGTCCAATGAATGACGGGTACTCATAAGTGGCCCGGTTACACCCTATGTTTGGATGTACTTTTAATGTTCCACTGTCACGAGTGCCAATCAAGCGGTACTGTCATCAGCCACATCAGCAATTTTGATTTTGATTTAACTTGCCTCAATGTCTTCACAAGCAAGGTTTATTGTCCAATGAATGAGGGGTATTCATAAATGGGCTGGTTACACCCACTGGCATAGGCCATGAGCTATGGTCTCACTTGGTTTGTCAGGTCTTCTCAAGCACAGTATATCTCCAAAGGTCTCAGTCACTAGTCACTGCCTCGGTAAGACCCAATGTTTGAAGGTCATGCTTCACAACCTCATCCCAGGTTTTCCTGGGTCTACCTCTTCCACAGGTTCCCTCAACTATTAGGGTGCGACACTTTTTCACACAGATGTCCTCGTTCATTCGCAACACATGACCATACCAGCACAGTCGTCTCTCTTACACACCACGTTTAATGCTTCTTAAATCCAACTTTTCTCTCAAAATGCTTACACTCTGTCATGTATGCACACTGACATTACACATCCAGTGGAGCATGCTTCATTCCTTGCTAGCTTACGCATGTCCTCAGCAGTCATGGCCCATGTTTCACTACCATGTAGCATGGCTGTTTGCACACACGCATCCTACAGTCTACCTTTTACTCTGAGCGAGAGGCCTTTTGTCACCAACAGAGGTAGAAGATCTCTGAACTTTGCCCAGGTTATTCTTTTTCTAGCAGCTACACTTTCAGAGCATCCACCCCTGCTACTGACTTGGTTCTGTAAGTACCGTTACCTATCAACTACTTGTAGTTTTTCTCCCTGGAATGTGACAGAAGCTGTTCTCTGCACATTTTCAGTGTTTACAGCACCTGTGCATTTGCCACATGCAAAAACTATCTTCCCAGTTAGCCTCCCTTTGATATTGCTGCACCTTTTATGTGTCCATAGCTTACACTGGGTACATCTTATGGAGTTTCTACCTACGCCTTTTCTATAGATTGATCAGGGCCATCTACCTGAAAGGGGTTTGTGGTTTGTCTGCCTCCCTACTTATTAAGACTTTGGTTTTAGCTAGGTTGACTCTAAGGCCCTTCGATTCTAATCCTTGCTTCCACACCTGAAACTTTTCCTCTATTTCTGATAGTGACTCAGCAGTGAGAGCAAGGTCATCAGCATAGAGGAGCTCCCAGGGGCATCCTGTCTTGAATTCCTCTGTTATTGCCTGGAGGACTATGATGAATAAGAGGGGACTGATGACTGATCTTTGGTGAACCACTACCCCTACCTGAAATTCTTCACTGTACTTGTTGCCAACCCTCATCTTACTGACAGCATCCCTGTACATGGCTTGCACAGCTCTCACTAACCATTCATCTATCCCTAGTTTCCTCATTGATCACCAGATAAGGGATCAGGGAACCCTGTCAAAGGCTTTCTCCATGTCAACAAAAGCCAGGTACAGAGGTTTATCTTTGGTTAGGTACTTCTCTTATCAGAAATATAGCATCAGTGGTGCTTTTCCCTGGCATGAACCCAAACTGCATCACATATACATATATATGTATATCTATATACAATATATATATATATACTAGCAAGTTTCTGATTAGCATCCAACCCTTAGCCTAAGAATGTGATGTGGAAGCCCTGCTGGTTCCAATGAGTTGAGAAACTTGATAGGGTAATTGACAATGTCTTGGGGGTCAGAGGTCCAGTCAATCGATTTGTAGATACGCTCCTCACCTGGAATTCGGCTTATGAGCTGGTCGTTGATAGCCCTGACAGCTACATTTTTGGAGGCCAGGATAGCTCTTTCACTGAACCAATTGATGTCTGCATAATTACTTTCCAGATTGGGGAACTCTGTTTCCAAAAGATCGGAAGGGTTGTCCATGGTGTTGCACAGTTCATAGATGGATATGTCGCCCCTGTCATTCCTAGGGACCTTGCCTTCTCCAAGGGCTAAAATGTCCTCAGCAAATGCTGAAAAAATATAATAAAATAAAATGCTTTAATTATTTTAAATGAAAACCAGAATGGTGTGTGACTTCTGGGACACCCTGTATATATATTATATGCATAATATATATATATTTCTTTCTTTTTAATGAAAAGGTTTTTCCCATCGTTGTTAAATGTGTGGTGGCCACAAAATCGACTTAGATCGATCTGAAGGGGGTGGGGGTGAAAAACACTCATCGTGCATATACCCACAAAATCAAACAAAATCAGTCCAAAAGGGGTTGGAATGAGGTGGAGTTAAAAAAGAAAAACATCATTTTTCAAAATTTCTTTTTGATAAAAAGATACTCCTGCCATTTCCAAGGGTACCAAGAAAAACATATCTTAAAATTCCCATCAAAATGGAGATACCAACTTATGCGTGCTACCTATTGCTGACATCTTCCCATGTCTCTTCGATTGAGTTTCTATGTAATGTTACATCACTTGAATCTACATTTAAAGCATGGTTTGCAGTGTCCTGGTTAGGCAGGTGATGAATGCTTCCTTATACATAAACATGAAACTTTTTGATTTTCATTGAAAAAATAAAAATAAAAACTATAGTTTCACTTTATTGACGTTTAGTCACTGCAGATTATTGCTGATTATTACCAATTGTTAATGATTTTCTTTCACTTTATCTATCTATCTATCTTAATATTATACTAAAACTCAGTTTGTTTTCCTGCCATTTGACTAAGATGACAAAAGTTACAAATAAAATAGTCATTTCCCACTTTAAGAAAAAAAATCAAGTTGAAAACGTCGACACTGCAAAGAGTCATTGCAGCTACTGCTGCTGTCCATCGTTTTTTCTTCCCTTAACCATTTATACAATTTTTGGAGTGTCATGGACTTGAAAGATAGAAATTCTCCCAATATTTTTATGAGATATTTTTGAATCATGGGTACTTGATATTTTTTTTTCTTAAAGGGGAAGATTACTGTTTTATTCAAAATAAAATATCAATCTTTATTATCTTAATCAAAAGACAGAAAAACAGAGAGACTATCTCTTTATAGATGAAGATCAGTCGCAATGGGATGAGTTGAATCTCATAAGAATGGAAAAACAAACAACAAATGGGTTGTGCCTTATAATGAAACTCTTTTAAGAGCTTTCAAATGCCACTGCAACGTTGAAATTGTCGTCTCAGTGAGATCAATTAAATAGGTCATCAAGTACATGCTGAAAGGAAATGACTAAGCTGTTGTTCAAATAAACAATGACAACAAAATTAGCCAATATCTAATGGGTAAGGTATATTGGACCATCCAAAGCAGTTGCATCAATTTTATGATTATCATTTCATGAAAGAGCACCTGCAATAGTGGGACTGCAAGTTCATCTACCAGATGAACAAAGAATATTGATCAGAAATAATGAGGATATATATGGCTGTCAATGAACAACATATGAGAAAGAAATTGACAGAATTTTTTTCATTGCGCATCAATGATAACTTTGCAAAAATATTACTTTATACTGAAGTTCCAATGTATTTCACTTGGAACAGTAGTAACAAAGAATGGCAAAGAAGAAAGTAAGGAAAAATTGTTGAAGGCTATTTGAACATTTTCAAAGAAGAAACACTTGGTTGTGTTTATGTTGTCACTCCAAAGGCAGAAGAACTGTGTTATTTAAGAATTTTATAGCATATTCTTGATTCCGAATTCCTTTTGCCAAGTCTGTCCGTAAACGAAGTGATCCCAAGATAAGAAATCTTTGAACTTTAATTCATCCCGTATCTCTATTTATTATTTATTATTTATTATGTATCATTATTCTGATCCCCCTAGTCGCCACTCTGTTTACTATTTCAGCCTCGCCTCGTTTTTGCATATTCTGTATAATTCATTAGTTATCGTTATAGATATTTAAGATCTATCTCCCTTACAGGGCTGATAGAATTGGCCGCCGATTCTTCGCGGCGCGCCCGCCCTACCCACCCCCACCACCAATACCGGATATCTCTATTTTGCTCCAACTATACCGGATGTCGTTTCTCCCACCACCATTTTTACTCTTTGAACCCCCCTCTTCAATACGCTATTTCACCATGCATTACCCCTCTCTCGATATCCTACGTTCTACTTGCCTAGAACCTGTCCTCTGAACCACCCCTCCCACTGGTGCTCCCCTATATTTCTGCACCCCCCCCACCACCATTATAGGTGTCTACTCTTTGAACCCCCCTCTTCAATACGCTATTTCACCATGCATTACCCCTCTCTCGACATCCTACGTTCTACTTGCCTAGAACCTGTCCTCTGAACCACCCCTCCCACTGGTGCTCCCCTATATTTCTGCACCCCCCCCCCCACCACCATTATAGGTGTCTACTCTTTGAACCTCCCTCTTCAATACGCTATTTCACCATGCATTACCCCTCTCTCGATATCCTACGTTCTACTTGCCTAGAACCTGTCCTCTGAACCACCCCTCCCACTGGTGCTCCCCTATATTTCTGCACCCCCCCCACCACCATTATAGGTGTCTACTCTTTGAACCCCCCTCTTCAATACGCTATTTCACCATGCATTACCCCTCTCTCGATATCCTACCTACGTTCTACTTGCCTAGAACCTGTCCTCTGAACCACCCCTCCCACTGGTGCTCCCCTATATTTCTGCACCCCCCCCACCACCATTATAGGTGTCTACTCTTTGAACCCCCCTCTTCAATACGCTATTTCACCATGCATTACCCCTCTCTCGATATCCTACGTTCTACTTGCCTAGAACCTGTCCTCTGAACCACCCCTCCCACTGGTGCTCCCCTATATTTCTGCACCCCCCCCCCATAAAAAGCACCATCCAAACGTGGCCGATGCCAGACCCCTCTGGCACCTGTGCAGGTGGCACGTAAAAAACACCCACTACACTCGCGGAGTGGTTGGTGTTAGGAAGGGCATCCAGCTGTAGAAACACTGCCAGACTAGACTGGAGCCTGGGGCAGTCCCGAGCTCCCCAGACCCCGGTCGAAACCGTCCAACCCGTGCTAGCGCGGAAAACGGACGTTAAACGATGATGATGATGATGATGATGATGATGATGAAGTTTGAAATAGTATTTTTTACCTTTCCTGCTTTGCATCAACATTTTCAACTTGAAGTGGTTGTGGGCCAATGGGTCATAGTGGGTACATCTAGTATCATAACATTTGTTTAAGTTTGTTGCCCACCATTATATTATTTTCTGATACACTGGCACATTCCACCCATGATCATCCCATCTTTTAAAGGTACTCCAACACATTGTTAAATTTAAGCCAAAGTCTCTCTCATGTCATAAACCCTACCATTGTTCCTTTTTTTTTTTTTAAGGACATTGGATAAGGCAGCCCACAAACACTAACTGAAAAAAGTAAAAATGAGATTGTATGTCTTAGATCAAAGGTCAACCAGATCAGAGCTGGCTGTAGTTCTAAACAACAAGAGTAACAAACAACACACTCATATGTGTTGCTATCTCCCAACAATGCTAAAAATAGTAGCTACTACATCCGTCAATACAGATTTCATTATCAGGATTAAATCAAAGAAATGTTGAAAAACAGGCATCAGTACAATTAAAATGTAATGTTTACACTTAAAAGCAACCTCTTAAAATTCAACATGCTCTTAGTATAGTACAACCAGTTGTCTTGTGATCCAACATGTTCCATTTTCTCACTAATTGCTTTAGGTGTTACATCAAGGATATGACTGCTAGAGAGAGAGAGAGAGAGAGAGAGAGAGAGAGCTGCACTATCACCTGGTTGGTAGTCATGCACTGAAGCAACATGTAATAAAGTATAGTGCTGAATTCATTGGCCACGGAGCAGGAAGTGAACCCATGATCTTATGATTATGAGCCCAACACCCTAGTTACTGTGCTACCCATCAACAAGCAGTGAATTTCCCGTTGAAATTTGGCCAAGCCTCTTTTTCTCTCAACAGCACATGAAGAGATTGTATAATGAATGTCTTACAATAAGGCCAAATATAATCTTAACAAAATGAGGGTGATCAAATTTGTCAAATTAGTCACTTAAGTATGGTTTTCACTCAGCAAAGATTTTTTTAAAAATTGGTAGTGGGGCAAGGCATCATTGTGGTTTGCAAAGAAAATGTGTTGTTTGGGAAGACTCTTGAGTTAATTTTGTTCCTTTTGAGAATTTAAAAGAAAATATTTTGACATATGAAACAGTAACAACAAATATTAAACGATCTGATAAAATTACTCTTCCCCAAAAATCCACGCTATCATTAAAAGCAGAGTAAATGGAGTATCTTATAATAATTTTGCTTGCTATTTCATTACTTAGCACGTGAGTAACGATTTCATGTAATAGGAGAAAAAGAGGGAGAAAGGAGGGTGAGAGAAAAAGAGGGACAGAGAAGCGTTCATGATGTGAGGTAAAGGGAATGTAATTGTAATGTTTTCACGTGATTTGCTGAAGGGAAATAGAGAAGAAAGAAAAAGGAGAGAAAAAAAGAGGATAAGATGAAGAGTGTGACAGAAAGAGGGCGGAAGAAAAAGGGAAAGAGAGAAGCGTCCATGATGTGAAGTAGGGGGAACATAATATTACATGGTTAAAAAAGTTAGTTGAAGGTAGTGATGAGCTAGAGGAAGAGAGTTAAAAATATAATTTTAACAGAGTGGGGTGATATTCTAATGGTGAGGTTAAAGAAAGGCAGAGAGAGATGATGTTGGTGGACGTGGTGATTGGATAGTGAAAAGTGTATTTTTCTTTAATTGAACTAAGTTTTTTGGTTAACCTCCAGTTTCTGACCAGGACAAAAAAAAAATGGGAAAAAAAATAGTAGTAAATGAATATGTGAAAAAAATTTCGAGCTGGCAAATAGGGTGTGGAGAAACGACTCTGAAAATTCACATCAGGAATGTTCCAAGTCCTCTCATCACTTACCCATTCATCGACACAATTTTTTCTTCATATTCGTTTACTACACATTATTTTACACCTAGTACAGTAATTTTTTTCAATTTTTGTGGTGAGGGTGGTGAGATGTGGACTCAGATGATTCACTCGATCCAGTAAGCCATCTTCAACACCTGACCACTAAAAGAAAAAAGAAAAAGTGCAATAGGTGTAAAATAATGTATACTAAACAATTATGAAAAAATGAGGTGGCAAATGAGGTGTGGGGAGAGGACCAGGAAAATTCATACAATCTGATTTTTTTCCCTCAAGAAAATAGATATTCTTCCCAACCACATGGTTCCGGGTTCAGTCCCACTGCATGGCACCTTGGGCAATGTCTTCAATTATAGCCTTGGGCCAACCAATGCATCCTGCAGGTCGAAGGTGGAATTTCAGAGGAAAAATTATCTATGCTATAAACGAAGATGGAAACAAAAATTTGCACACAAAATTTTTTCAATTCTGTATTCTGCATAATGGTATTAACAGAAACAATTGCAGTGTAGATGTATGTAAGAACACACACACACAAAGAAAAAAAAACCATTAGTTTCACTGCAACATTTAAATCTCATTTGTGTTTAAATATTTTCATCACTTTCAAACCATGACTTGTTCACTGACAAAACAGATGCAGCCTGAATTTTTGTCATGGTTTTGTTGCAGTCTCAAATAATGAAAATATTTAGACATAAATGAAATTTAAATGTCGCAGTGAAACTAACAGTTTTGTAGTTCTGGGATTGCTTACAAACATCTTACACATTGCAAATTCTTTTAAACATTCACCCTTACCCTGCCCCTAATTACAAAATTTTCCACTGATTTTCATTATTGTGACCAGATGTTAACATTGAGATTTCGGATCCTGTGAGTTAGATTGTGTGAATTTTCCGTATCCTCTCACCCCCACCCCGTTCGCCAGCATGCAGTTTTTCTTTATATTTGTTTACTACGTGTTGTTTTACACCTATTACACTATATATTTTTTTCATTTTTGTGACCTGGTGTTAATGTTGAGTTTTCGGATCCTGAGAGTTTGATCATGTGAATTTTCCAAGTCTTGTCCTCACCCCACCGTTCGCCAGCCCGCATCTTTTTTTTTCATAATCGTTTAGTACACCTATTGCATTTTTTCTTTTCTTTTTGGATCTTTTTGGTTTGAACGGCAGTTTTTTCTAGCGGTGTCATATGAAATTGTCACCCATAATTATGACCCTAGTATCGATCTATTGCATTTCAATCTGTTTTAGGGTTAGTTAGGGTTAAGGGTTAGGGTTAGGGTTAGGGATGGGGGGAAGGGTATCTTTTTTTTTTCATAAATGTAAATAAACCCAATCTGTTTCTTAAACGAGGGACATATTCATACGGCACAGAATGTTTTTACCTCAATGGACGTCATTGATTGGTTGAAATTGCAGAAATTGAAGAAAAAAAACAACAAATATCTTACAAATTATAAAATTTTCTCAATAAAGCCAAGAGAAAAAGATGTTTTATAAACACATTCTACCAGTATACGAAGTTTAAAAGTGTTTAGTTACATGGAAATTATTTTTAAAAAAACTGCCGGTCAAACCGAAAAGATCCGTTTATTTATTTCTTGACATTTACATTATCAGTCAGCAGCTGATAATTTTAATTTACTCTACAACACAGACACACAAGAAACAACTGCACAAACATTTGAAACGCAAATTAATGCCATATATATATATGTCTATATCCTGTCATAAAGTGACTAATGGTTTCGCATCCACGAAGGGCTAAGCCTCATGGAAGTCCATGGAGCTAAGCACTTTGTGGATGCGAAACCATTGGTCACACTATGACCGGACATATACTTATCTACATTACTGTTTAATGCGTTAGAGCAAGGGTCGGCGAACCGGGATAAATTACGAAAGTGGAGTAAAAACGAAATTTTTGTGGGTGATGAGGACTCATTAGATATAAGTAAAATTACATAAAAAACGAGTTCCTTGTTGCGACAGAAATTTTTCTTCTAGCAACACTGCATCTGTCCAATGTAATGGACATGTAAATAGATTCGTATAAATAGGTTTAATAAACCTTTTGAATTCAAAGACTCTATGATATTCTTCCTTTCAAACCAAGGGGGTTACGTCGGCGTAAATGAATGTATTTTGGGGTAATTGGGTAAAAAGCTTACCCGACCCCTGCTTTAGAGTGTGCTTTTTTTTCTTATATATGATACGTTGACAAAAATCTATATATATTGAAAGTGCTGGTGAAAAGCGAAATACACATGTGTGTAAGATATATCTTCGCCTGACGTCCGAACAATAGAAGCAGCTGCTGACTGACAATGTAAATGTGCAGAAATAAATTAACTATAGCGCAAGGGTTTCCCAAAAGCGGTTTTGAATATGAAAGCTTTGTATTCACCTAATGCTACGAGCTAAAAATGTCACACCTTCACTAACAAAATATATTTAAATGGAAAACTATCCACTGTAAACAAAGAGAATACGTAACAAACAATTTCATAAATTCTTTGACGAAGGTGAACGTTAAAAAATCCTTTCTTATTAACTGAAAGGGAATCGTAAAGAAAAAAATACAGCAATTATTTTCATAAAAAGAGATTATCAAATTTAAAAAGAGAAATTAGGAATCACTACAAAAACAGGGGAGAATGTTGTAATAATTAACACAGCCTTCCCACAATGCAACATAAGATACTAATCAATTAAGTAACGGAGTGGGAAGAACAATGTTTATTATGGAATCTCAGCAGTGTAATTGATTTATTATCGATATTATTTATTTTGCTTTTCATCAGTGCTTTCAATATGAAGCTGAAAACATTATGACAATTGATAGTTTAATGCGTTACTGATAACTTCTTTTATAGAATTGGTCAAATTTATCTCATGCCAAATAATTAGACACGCGAAATGTGTAACTTTATTCCTTTGTTTACATTGAAACAAAAGTTTGAGAAGAGGTCCAAAAATATGAATTTCGCTCGTTTACTAAGAATTAATCAAGAAAATTCGCTGGCAGTTATGTCAAAGTTATTTTATTTATGTTTATGTGAAAAATGATTTTACTGATTACACGAAGCCATTCTCAAAAAAAAAAAAATCAGAATGCGAAAATTCTTTTTAGACAGGCGGCTCTATCGGGTAGCTCGGACCATGATATCGACGCGGCTAATGAAATGTTTGATTAAATATATGAAGCCGTTCTTCTATGGCTTTCCTTTACCTTTGCGTTTGTCATCTGTTTATACGAGTAGCTTCGTCGAATCTTAGTTCCAGACAGCATAGCTCTTGTGTATAGAAGAATATGCAAGTTTCCCACCCCAACAAAATGACAATCTTAAAAGAGAAAAATGGACATGCATATATGCATGTACACTCGTACTTTTCCTTAAATATCTAAGTTTATATTATTTATACCTCTATGTATGTTGCTGATATATATATACCGTCTCCAGATTTATACTGATATGAACTCATAAGGAATAGGTGCAATATCCACTCTTTGACCTATGGGTGCATTTTGCCAACCAAGTTTCCTGTCATATAACAGTCGTCACGCTACGATTCTACATTCATTCAGTAAGAAGGCTGGCTCATCTCAGGGAAGATAGGATGACTTGTTATCGGCAATTGTTTCCTCTTCGTAGAAGGTGTACCTCTCCTCGTACGTTTTTGTAGCCTTTTTCGATTGTTCTCCTTGTGTTTATTTTCGGCTCTTTTTATACGAAAGAGTTTGACTATCATCTTTGTTCTCCATCTGGTTCCCATCCCCAATAAATGGATAGAGTGCTACAACCATGAGGAGGTGATCCTTAGTCATTTAGTTTTTGCTGCTGTTGCTGTGGAGGATTTTTATTGTTTCCGCCGGATTTGGCTAGGAAAGGAGATCTTGATCTTATGGCTGGGTTTAAGCAATAAAGAGAATTTTTTTTATCGATTTCAGAGTTGTGCCCAGTGCCATCTTAGGATCAATAGCATCGATAATTTGTTTTTGTTCCTTTGTTTGTTATTTTAGGCTTTCTAAGTAGAAAGTCCTTAAATGGCTGTTCCTGCCACGTGTAGCAGCTGGGCTTTCTGCCCTGGATGCTGAGGTTTTAAGGTTTTCCTCATGACACCCTCTGCGGGACACAGTTTTGTCTTGTTGCAAAGTCATGAGGAATTGTATGTTCACGGTAACCCACTCGACCACGTACTGCCGAAAATTACCTCGGTATTGACGCCCTACCCACATTATTCAACGAAAATGAATACAATCCAGGAGTCAGCCTCGTCGCTGATATTCCTATTGTTTCTTCTTCCTAAATATTGCAGGACTAGTTCATGAACAGGTGTGTCATAGACAATTTGGGTTGCACTTTAGCTCCACTTTCTGTTTTAAAGATGATATATGATGACAATTTCTCGCTGAAACAGAATTGGCAATTACGAATTCCAGTTCAGTAAGGAGGTACACTGTTGAGGGTGCTCTACTTGATGTTGGAGGAGTCGGGGTTTTTTGTTGTTGTTGTTTTTTTGCTCTGAAGTCTGCAGATGAAGCACGGTATGGATATGGAGTTTTCCCTGTCCGTACACTTGCACATGTACCCACATTGTGTTGCGCGAATATTTCCCTAAAATCACAAGCTGTTACGCCCGTGTAGTGTCTTGTTATTCCATAAGATAGTATGAGGACAGTTCTATTGATCTATCCTCTAAGAGATAAGTTTCTTCCGGTGGGTAGTTAGTGAGATTTTGAAAATTACTGGTTGAAGCATGGGATGGAAACTGCGCACTGTATGGGTGCACATATGTTCCAGTGGTAGCATGCAATGCTGGAAGTGATATTATCTAAACATGAGTAACTAACCTTGACATTATGGGCTTAAAGAGTTTATGATACTTATTGGTTCATAGGAAATGGTATCTAATCATGGACAGGAAGCTCTTAGCTACATAAGAAGATAAATCTAGATTGCCTAACGGATTGAACCAAATTGCGTTTCTCTTTACAGCTCTCTTAGGGTTTAGAGTGGGTGGGGATCATTATAAACTAACTTATTCGTAAAACCATTTTTCGACTCGTCATATAGACTGAACTGGAGATTCTTCTGCCGATACCTGCTACGTTGAGAAGATAATTGGAATTTCTACATAGATAAACAGTTCCCTCGTCAGGTTTTCTATAGTGAAAGTACCTTAAGTTCAGGAAGTCGGCCTTTGTTGATTTGATAGAAACTGTTATAGTTAGGCCAAATTCTTTGAAGATATATGATTCTTCCAAAATTTGTCCATATTGAGGGTGTTCATATGGCTTTAGATTCATAGACCATCGTCCCTATATGGCTGAAGTGAGTTAATATATGAGAGAAGGAAGAAACCAGAAGTTACTGAGGAAACTTTGCACATTTTGGGTATCTCAAGAGAATCGTGAAGTGAAGTAACTCGGTTACTCATTCAATAGAGTTATCTCGCTTCGTACAATCATATTTGGGTTTTGGGGGGAAATAATGGAGAGAATGGTGGTGACATAAGTGGTTAATGAAAGAAGAGGGGAGCAGTAATTGAAATAACGCGAACAGAAATGGGAAGACAAGAAATATTTTAAAGATAAATAAACAGACAGACAGACAGACAGACAGACAGACAGACAGACAGACAGATAGATAGATATTCCTTGTGTTGAAGTCTATGTATGTATTCAATAACGGGGATTCTCTATACTTATACCACGACATTCTTTTTTATTTTCGAGCGGCATTGTATTTTGTTTTAGCAACAATGTTACGTTACGTTGAAAGATAGTACCTGAATAACATTTTGGGGAAGTTGCTAATCATGCGTGATGTCCTTCCACAGAAATGTGACATAATTGACATTTTCGGTTGCATTTTGAGGCTCTAAGGGCCCCACTGCCTCTTGTTTTTCTTTTATCTTCTAGTTGTGTCAGTCATTGGATACGGCCATGATGGGGTACCGCCTCGAAGAGTTTAGTCGAACTAATTGACCCCAGTACTTATTTTTAAAAACCTGATACTTATTCTATCGGTTCCTTTAAGTTACGGGGTCGTAAACAAATCAACACCAGTTTTAAAGCAGTGGTCAGATACACACACACACACACACACACACACACACACACACACACACATACACACCACGGGTTTCTTTCAGTTTCCATCCTTGGTCGACCCAGGAAGACAGTTGTCTAAGGTGTGGGACTGAACCTGGTACTTTGTGATTGGGAAGCAGATTTCTTAACACATACCAACGCCTGCACTTATGATTATTAAGTACTAGCTGACCCCGTGCCGTCAAAAATTACGGCTTATTGTAGTATTTTATACATAAAAAAAAGGGACAAAAAAAGTGGAAAAAAAATCAAACAGTGCTTCAGCTCTGTGTGAGTATGCGCGCGGGCGTATGCTTATGTATATATTTATATATATGAGTAGGGAACGCGGTTTTCTAAACTTTGTCACAGCCCGCTTCCTTCCTTTTTAAGTATATATATATATATATATATTATATATATATATATATAGCAATAAGAAAATGGAGGGGATCAATAGGTGGTTCATCAACTTTTAGACATATATTATGTTAACTTATCTATTTATTTACTAAACTGACAATTACAATAAAATACATACATGTATAACATATTATGCTTTACATATAAGATATAAGATATATTAATATATAATGATACCAGTAATTATTACAAAATAACATATATGAAATAAATAAATAAATATATATATATATAATATATATATATATATATATATATATTATATATATATATATATATATATATATATATAAAAGCAATTAAGATTCAAATCAATTCCAATGTATTTACTTGAATGTGGTACTTAACTTAGATGCACCAGAAAACTATATGGTGTTAACCATACAGTAATGTGGGGTGATTATATATATATATATATATATATATATAGGAGATAAATAAAAATATATGCATACATACAAACATATATGTACGTACCTACATCTACATGTATATATACATGCATATATAAATAATTATACGGGAGTACAGGACATCACAATAAGACGTAGAAACGGAAAAAGCCAAAAAACAAAAAACAAGAAAACGGAAAACGAAAAACAAGAAAACGAAAAACAAATACAGGACGAGCTACACAAGGACAAATATATATATATATATATATATATATATGTATGTATGTATGTATGTATGTATGTATGTATGTATGTATGTATGTATGCATGTATGTATGTATGTATGTATGTGTAAATGCGCGTGTCTGTAATTCTATTTTCTATGCATCTTTCTAAATAAACATACGCAAACACATACACTCACTCTAATATATAAATATATTTTACACAAACACACACACACACACAAACATTCACATCCTCCCTTTACACGCACACACATATACTCACACAGAGTTGATGCGCTGTTTGATTTTTGTTTCACCATTGACTTTTCACCGTCCCACTTCCATCGGTGGATCACCCCTTCCTTTCTCATTCATATGTTGTGATGGAGAAATACACAAGGGTATTATTATAGTAGATTATTATAGAAGAAGATACACAACAGTCTATTTGCCACTTTCTCTCTCTCTCGTTGCTATTACTTTCTCTCATTCCCTCTCAGTCATGGCTATTACTCTCACTACTTCTCCTTCACTGAATTACTGTTTTCTCTTCTCCCTTCACCATTCACTCCTACTGCGTGATTTTGAACATATATATATATATATATATACACACACATACATACATATACATACATACATACATACATACATACATACATACATACATACATACATACACACAAATACATAAAAACACTACGCTCATTATTGTATTAGGAAATTTTATTGTAATCTCCTGCAAACGCATGGCTTTTGGAGTGTGATGCAATATAGCAATCGCGAGTACAAGGCTACACATCATATCGATACTGGTATGATTTTCTAGTTTTCCGGAAAACATACCCGTGCACGGACTTTCTTATATGTTGATCATTTCACTTTCAGTTCTTCTTTGAAGTATGTTAATCCAAGTTTGGGGGTTATGTGGAAGGTTGTCAAGAAGAGAGAATTTCCCGAGAACCTCATTGCCGACACGTAGGATGATGTTCTTTTTGTTTTTCATATGTATGTATGTATGTATGTATGTATGTATGTATGTATGTATGTATGTATGTATATAAACATGCTCATATATACTTAAATGATAAACTTCTAGAAAGTTTTACAGATTTTTACAGTTCCAGTGATGGCTTGAATCTGTAGTCTTCGAATCAGCTTTCTCCATTCTGGTTTGAGAAACTTAATTTCTCAAGATTGGTATTTTGGCAGTTTGTTACATATCCCAGTACCCCAATAATTACAGGTATAAATCTGAACTTGTAATTTGGATAGAGTCACTGCAGATTTCTCAATAGTTCAGCGTAGGTATTCTCTTTTTCACTATCTTCTGTATGTATGTATGTATGTATGTATGTATGTATGTATGTATGTCTTGAGACCGCTCCCAACATTTCCCCAGTTTTTGGAACATGTCTTGGGACACGTCTTCAGGGGCTGTGCCAGAATTGTCTTCAATCTGTCTTATCATCAGAAACTGGCGACTATACAGAGTAGATTTCAACAGGGGCCAAATCCTGAGAGTAGAGTGTCTGGATGACGAGATTCATATCGTGCTTTGCCAAACAATCAGAAATACTCTGTCCCCGGGTTGGAGGTAGGTGCCTCATCTGGGACGCCACAGTCTGTGACTCCTTGGCTCCCACTCGCATCCTGGATGTTGCAGTAAATGAGAGGGTCACTGCTTCCGTAGCCGAACGGAACAAAACCCTGAAATATCGGAACCTGGCAGGGATCGCTTCCAACCTGTGACGTTTGAGACGTTTGGAGGGACTGGGCCACTACCGGCGAAGTTCTCATCATCGTTGGCAGCTCACCTCACCGAGGTGTCAGGTGATGCCTGTGAAGGCACTTGGCTTTTCCAACGCCTTAACCTCGGCATCGCCCGTAGTAATGCTGCGAGCGTTCAGTAGGTTCCGTTAAACCTCGTGATGTACGATTAATTGAAGCACTAGGTGCTGCATTCATGTTTTTTTCTTCTTTTTCTCTTTTTTCTCCGCCTTTTTCTTCTTTCCGCTTTGTTTTCTTCTTTTCTTTGTCTTTCTTATGTGGAAACTATACTATATAAAATAAAGATTTATTTCTAAAAAAAAAAAACTCGTAAATGTATTGTTTCTGGTGCAGCTTTTGTCCACATCTCAGGATTATTCCTTCGCACTCCCTCTCTCAAACGCCTTAAGATTTTCCATTATAATAATTTTGTCGCCTATTGTAGCAGTTTTCCTAAAGTTTTCATCACTTTTCAGTCTCTGTCTCTGCTTCAATTTACCTCAGTCTTTGGAAATACCGTACTGTGGGTGCCATTCCTCAGAAAGTACGACGATTTATCGCCACCAATTCATAATCTATCTATCTTCTATATATATATAAAAGGCAGTTTGTCTGTCTGTGTGATGTCAGGTTGTACCTTCACCCTGACCACGGCTTTCAACCGATTCTGATGAAACTTGACACACACATAGCCCAATGTCATAATTCAAAACTAACGCAGCGAAAATTTTGAAAAGTTCCCCCAGTTCTGAAAAAAATCGATAAATTCGACATGGGGTCGAGAATCTAAGCTTATCATATGCAACACATTTTCCGTTGTAGCTTTCGCAACTTGCAATCGATTTTCACCAAACTCATGGTGAAGTTTAATGTTACCCCAAGGAACTTAATTCTGACGTTAGTTTTCCATGCAATACCTTATCATCAGAAAAAAATCGATAGAATCATGCCATTTTGGGAAATCGCGTTCAAATTCAAGATGACATATTTTCGACAATATCTTTAACAAATTGGCAGGAATTTTTTTTGAAATTCACAGCGAGAGCGCCTTCGTTCCCTAGAGGGAAAGGACTAGATCGGGAATAGTCGTTGCTACTAGAGGTCCCCGAGCCCCCTTTCGCTAGACTTAAGTTAAGATTAGGTAGGGCTTAGCTGTGGTCCGAACCCAACTTGGGTTCGGGGGTAGGCGGTGTCAAAAGGGCCGGCATGTGCAACCTTATCACCTCTGCCTGTCAAACTCCCAACCCATGTGTTCCCGTCGCGACACTGATCCCGCAGAACTGGGTTGGGTGTGCTAAACAAAACCAGAAAATGCACTTTGACTGTCATAGATTTTCTTCATGCATGCAAGGGAACGGTGCCTTGAATGCCTTAATGCCTTTTAGGCTTCATTTTACAAAATAACGATTCAATGAGTACAAAAAAGGGTAAAAAGGTAAAGAGCGTTGCTTATCGACAAAGTTTCTTACATACCCTGGCAACGCCGGGCTATGCTGCTAGTCAATTATTATAACCACCAGCATTTCAATAAACCTTGCTCATATATACATACATACATACATACATACATACATACATACATACATACATGTTCGGCTGTAGTAAGAAGCTTGCTTCCCAACCACATGGTTCAGGGTTCAGTCGTACTGCGTGGCACCTTATGTAAGTGTTGTCTTCTATAGCCTCGGGTTGACCAAAGCCTTGTGAGTGGATTTAGTTGATTGAAACTGATAGAAGCTCGTCCTCTGTGTGTGTATGTGCGCGCGCGCGTGTGCGTGTGTGCGTGTGTGTGTGTGTGTCCACCACCATCGCTTCAAAATTGGTGTTGCTGTGTTTACATCCCCGTAATTTAGCGCTTCGGTAAAAGAGACGGATAGAATAAGTACCAGGCTTTAAAAGAATAAGTACTGGGGTTGGTATATTTGTAGCATACACTCTAGTGAAATTCATCTCCCTTTTATTATACAAACATCCGAACGTAGCAGATAACAGCTAATCTTTGGCCGCTATTTGAATCCCGTTGTATCCACCACTCTGATTGGTTGGTACTGGCGCAATTTGTCTTTTACTCTGTCGCGCCAATTGCAGCCTCCAAATAAATCACGTGAGACAGTCTGTTCTCAACCCTATAAAAACCCAGTCTGCTCCCTATAAAAAAACCAGCTACTCCTCCTCTAGAGGACTTTGGTTCCAGACCATCGTTTGCTCACATTCTTACGTGATGTGTCTGCTTATGTTTGCCTTGAAAGTTGGTTGTTGTAGCTGTTGCCTGCTTGCAGGAATTGTTACATCGTACTTGTTGGTTTCCCGTGGGGGAAGCGTTGCAGAGTAGTTATCTGCGTTAATGTTGTGAACTGTTATCCTCCCACCAGGGGGAAGGATATATAAACTGTATTTACTGCTTGCGGTTAATTTTGAACCGCGTTCTTTTTCGGAACCAAAATTGTGGAATTTTTGAATATTTAAAAAAAAATGTTGAAATTGTCTTCTGTAGAAGAACAAAAAAAGAAAAGAAAAGAAAAGAAAAATGAATTTTACCGCCGCTATTGGCGGACTTGAAACAATTATTTTGAAGATGGAAGGTATACAGGCATACTATGGTATGATCGCCGAAGAAAACGGTGAAAGTAAGATAACACCCCCGAGTGAAATAAGAAACAAGACAAAGGAAAAGACCATTGTATATAAAACATATGATGTGGAACAGAAAAGGCTGGTATATTTGGAGGAAAGCACAGTTGAAAGGTGTCTCGAGCCGGTGATGAACGAAATAAAGTACCTAACCCGAGGCACAGGGTACACGACCATCGAAGCAAGGTTCGAATCGATTGAGAAGGTAAGAGAAATCTCAACTTGAACCTTACTATGTGGCAACGTCATGCTACTGCCTCTATATCTGGGACGCAGAACGTCCCGGATAAAGATTAAGAGCATCCCCCAGAGGTGGAAGTAGCATGGATCTTTGCCACACTCCTCTACAAGAGAGAGGACAAAATAAATATTATTCAGATCTCCAGAGATGCCCCACAAAATTGGCGAGGTCAAACTCTGGAGATCCTGGTACAAACGACAAGTCTAGATTTAGAAGGTCTACCAGAAACAATACACGTAGAGGAGTCAATGTGAAAAAAAAGAGCACCTGAGGTCAAAATGCCCCATAAAAAAACAAAGAAGGACAAGGAAGCAGAGGAGAAGGAAGAGAAAAACGAAGAGGCGGTCCCTTCAGCCACAGAGATGTGACACAGCGGGCGACTACCTCTACTAGTAAAGACGAACCCAGGGGGGAAAGTAAAGAGGCAGCGCTTTCGGCCAAGGAGGCCATTACACAGCAAGCGACCGCCTCCATTAGTGGGGAAAACCCCGAGAAGCCAGAGTCAGTTGTGACACCGTCTACTGAAAATATGGACTTCCAGACGGTGTCGCGTAAGTGAACCAAAAGAATGGAGTCGCCCACCAATACACAGGAGGCAGCTCCAAAAACCAAAATAGCCAAGAAACCTGAACTGAAGGAAAAAGGAAAAAATAAAGAAAATAAGTTTATGTCGGAGACAATTGATATTCCTGAAAGAGAAGACACTACGACAATCGTTTACAAAAACAACAGCAAATACCTGGATGGGGTCATTGGACCTCACCACAAAACATCCCTATATGCCAACGACAATAAAATGAGCCCAGTAACGCTGGGAAGAATCGCTCGAAAATTATACAACGAACTTAAAAGTAGACACCCAAAAGAGATAGCAGAACTGAAAAAACTGCCTACGGTATTTAACCCGCCGGTAGAACCATTTTTATATGAAAGAAAGGAGTGGGGGAACTTGTCTCAGAAATACTGAGAATAATCCCCCTCAAAGATAAATGAGCAGGTAAGCTCGAATTTCCTTCTTTTTCATGTTTGACATGGCTACGCTATGCATTGCGTGTTTAAATGTCCGTGGCCTGGGTTCGAAGTGGAAGCAGGCTTGCCTCTTCAACGACCTCAGGTCACACAGAATTGATATTATGGTTGCTACAGAGACCAGGCTGGACAAGCTGCAGGCCTTCAGAACTCTCTTGAATGGCTATGAGAAAATCATGTCTCCTAGCCAGAAGTGGGGTGGTGAGTAGAGGTGTTGTAGTTTTGCTCCGGAAAAGCCTGGCTCTGCAGACACGTACGATCTTCGTGGATCCAGAAAGCGAGTCGGTCGTTGTGGATCTGACATACAGAGGTAAGGCCCTCAGGCTGGTTGGCATCTACGCGCCTAGTACGCTAGGCAAACAGGATGAGTTCTATCGACGCCTGAAGAACTTTCTTGTGACATCAAGGACACTAGTTTTGCTAGGTGATTTTAATGCTATTCTGGATGCACACCTGGATAGCGTAGGCTCAAATGTTAAGAAGTTTAACTCACACCTCATCGATCTGCTGAAGCGATTTAGGCTGGCAGATCGATACAGACTTGATAATCCGAGCGTTCTAATGTGGATTTGATCTAATAACGACGGATCTATCAGGTCTTATATAGACAGGATAATAGTTAATGCTAGAGCTAAGTCTAGTTTAAGCTGTCCACAGTTTACCTATGTACCCTACACGGATGACAAATTAGTGACGTGTAGGCTGCATATAGATAAGGTTCATAGACAGGGAACTGGCTACTGGAAGATGAACAAGTCCCTATTGGATTGCGAAACTTACCATAGTCAGATTAAGGTGTTAGTAATGAGGGCACTAACCGGTGGTGGAGTACCCTCAAAAGAGCCATTCGATTTGAGTCGGTTAGATTTAGCAAGCAATGCTAAACACGAAGGATGCGCAGTCCGGACTAAAATACGTGCACTGGGCGGTGAGGGTATCAACGTTGCCGAGTAGGCTCACTCAGAAGAAATCCGACGTGGTGTGGAGGCTACGATAAGGTATGTGGTAGACGAGCATGGACAGGAGAACCAAGGACAAGAAGAGATGTGCAAGACCTTTCACGAGCACTTTGCTACGCTGGACCATGGGTATACCGCCGGCAGTTCCTGGCCTGCGTCTTTCGGCGTGTGATGCTGAGCGCCGTGAAGGGTCGAGGAGGTTATAGAGGTGCTTTCCGAGTGCCTGGGGGACAAGTCGCCGGCATTGGATGGTCTACCTTATGAATTTTATATTAATGTATACCAGACTTGTTCGGGAACGTACTGTCTAGTGTGTTCGCGAATTGGCAGCAGAATGGGGGAATTTCCCAAATCTACGGAGTGGTGACACTGATCAGGAAGGACCCGAGCAAGGGGTATAACATTAATAATTTCAAAAATAGTTAAATACAATGATGACATTGAATACTGAGAGAAAACAATGAACACCAGTCAGGTACCAAAGTATATAACCTCCGAGAGGTTTACAAAATTGACACTCTACAAGCAAGACGGAGCTCGATCGAATTAAGGTCGTACTAACAGTATAAATGAAATCGCTCGGAGGTGGGGTCGAAAAGCTTCATTTCATCTTTTCATTTTCAAATTCATCTCATTCTTCTTTCATTCGTTTTTTTGTCCCCCACATGTTTTGTGTTGTACCCTCTATTATCCCTTGTGGGAAATAAGAATAACTTTGGTTCCAGACGTTCTAAGGTCTAGCCACTGACCACACAAGACAGCCAGTTCCAGCGACAACGCCAGACAACACCAGTCCAACAGCATTACAGCGACCTCCGTCTTCGAAGTCACCATCATGTCTCTCATCAACGTCAACAACATCTCTACGTACACAGCACCAGCAACACTGCACAGGTTCTAACATAGCACTGTTCGTGAATTACTTCACCATAGTTAACAGCAAACATACAACCTGCGAGAACTGTACAAGTGACACAGGCAGCAACATTACAGCTACAACTTCACGTACCGCAACCGGCTCCGCATTACATCCACAACGTCTTGATACAGCATCGCAACAACCCGTGTACAGTTGATCACAAACTGGTATTTTTGTTCTTGTGTCCATGAACATCTAACTTCTCATTATAGACTTCTTTCCCTCTCTTCGTCTTCATTGCTATATAGGTACAACGCACACGCATACACCTATGCTCACACACACAGATACATGTAAATATATCAATAAATCTTTCATAAGCATTCTACGCTGTTGTGTCTCTCTCTTTTCTCCCTGCACACAAGTCGCATTCTATCTTACATATATTTTAAGGACCGTGTGTTGTCCAACATCAACTCTCATTATCACGCATCATACGGTCCTTTACACATTCGACTAAAAGTTCTTCAAGGCGGTGCCCCAGCATGACCGCAGTCTAATGACTGAAACAAATAAAAGATAAAAGACAAGATATATTTCAAGTATGCGTAAATCATAGCTGTATCTCCATTTCAAAATCTAAAGACTAACTCTAATTTAATCAAGTATAATTTTGTCATTTTACTAATGGGCATGGCGTACATGGCAAAACATTCTCCATTCAATAAATATTTTAAAACTATGTTGGTGATACATAAGAAGCTGTACAAAGTGGTACGAAGCAACTGGGTTGTTATTTTAAACAGATCTTGTTGCAATGCAATAGCAGTCCTCTTTGAGGTTTTAACCTACTAATGGGTGCTTACAAATTAATAGGATTCAGCATAATCTTGACCTTGCTTGCTCAGCACTTTCCATTCTTTAAACATTTACGAAGCAGAAAAACAAATTCAGTAAATGTTCATTCTCATTACAACTTAGCAAATCGCAGCTTTGTTCCTGATCAGACTGAAATGCTTCGGCTTATTTACATAACGGCAATTTACAGCTTTTATATCTACTCCAAAGTATAACATGAATATTCATAAAAGCTTCTAATTGATTTAATCACAAGATATACTCTAGAAGTGTTGAATAGTACAGATATGTAACTGATGTTAATGAATCTATTTGTGATACAGCATTGCCCTCGTATTGGCTCACACATATGTCTGTTTGTCTGAAGATGACAGTGTCAGATATTATCAGTGTCTGAGCTTGGTATGTGCCAACAAACTGAGCCTTCGTATTTTCAAAGTGGTCTTTATTTTGAGTAATTTTGCTTCGTTCATCTATGGATATAGACCTCACAAGAAATTGTAACTAAATTTCTCTTAAATTACAGCCTACTTTAAAATGAAACACAAAGAATAGTGTAGTTCTAAATGCATCGAAGTTTTTAAAAAAATGAAAACAAGTGTAGTGTTGATCTGTGGTTAAACAACAACCACATTTACAACAATGCTACAAGTCCTAAAAACCTATCACTCCTACAGACATAAAAGAATACAACAATACACCCACAAGCAGCAGCTGCATTAACTGCTCGAACAGTGTGCTGGGGTGCACACTACTAATAGTTACAAAGAAACAGCAACGGTCGCTTTTTGACTGAATTCACCATGTGACGCCATCAGAAGCCCGTCGTACAGAACTAGACTAGATAGGAGAGAAATTTCAACATATATACAGTATACCATCGAATGTACGGTGTAAATTTCTATAATTATTCATGTTTTGCTTGTTTTGAAGCGACGTTATTTACACCTTTGCAGAGATGTTCAACAAAGGATTAGTCTTAACTCCATCAAAAAAATTTTCTATATGATCATTTTCCTCAAGTAAGAGTTTCTCCGCAACCAGCTTCACAGCAATTTTTTTTTCCAATATTCATTACGGAAATTTACACTTACATTTCGGTATACTTGGGGGTTAGACAAGTAATAAGTTGAAAACATTGAGACACTTGTGATCTATACGCCGTAAATGGTGCACATAAATATGGATACATTTATGTGAGCATACGAAATGTGTTAGTTTAGACCGTGAAAGATACATACCACGGGGCAACATTGGTCTCTC
Organism: Octopus sinensis; assembly: GCF_006345805.1. Classification (NCBI taxonomy): domain Eukaryota; kingdom Metazoa; phylum Mollusca; class Cephalopoda; order Octopoda; family Octopodidae; genus Octopus; species Octopus sinensis. The sequence goes on along the minus strand of NC_042997.1, from coordinate 92,103,846 downwards.
ATCACTGACAGAAGATGCCAGCACAACGCTAGCAATTTTGAAAGAAGAGAGAATAAGTCAGTACCATTGCTCCCAGTATTTAACTTAAATATATTTTATTGACCTTAGAGGCGAAAGGCCAAATTGACCCCGTATGGCTTTGAACCCAGGACATCGCAATACTGAAATTCAGACCGTATTCCAAACTTCTCACATTTTATTTGTTTATGTTGGTTTTAAAATTTGCCAGCAAAATCTTATAAAATGACAATGTATCTTAAAACGAACGATATATTGTTTTAGATACCTTACTCAAACTTTTCTATCCCAGAACTGCTGCGCTGCTGAACTCTGATCATATTTTCCTTATAAGCATCAATCAGAGAAGAAAAAAAACAAATCAGCAGAATATCAACCCATCTATTTGCGTGGTATGTGAAGGGCTTGCAAAGGGTGTACTTCTTATCTTTCCTTTGAAAAATATTCAATAGATAAATAATAAATTAATAAAATATAAAAAAACTGGTTAGCATGAAATTCTTATGAATCTCATCAGTAATATCGTTATTTTTCTTTTCATAAAGTAGTTGAGTGTTGGAAACCTTAGAATGCCGGATTGATTACGTTAATTACGTACAGCATTTAGTTCCTTCTAAATTCCACCAGGATTGGCTTTGCCTTGGTATCTGGTATTGCTAGTGTCGATTCGATCGACTATATACATTCCCTGCAAATTTGTGGTTTTGTGTGATCCAAAGGAGATCCTATTTGAAAATTTGATCAACTAATCTTTGTTCTGTTTATTGATAAACTTTTATTATATATATAATACGTATTTATATGATAATACAAATCCTAAACAATAGTCATGATTCTTCCATATATTCTTACAAAAGAAAGACAAAGAAAAGAAAAGAAAAGAGGAGAAAAATGAAAAAGGGAGAGAGGAAAAAAGGAATGGAGAAGAGAAAAGTAAAAAAAAAAAACATCAATGCAACACTAAGTGCTTCAATTGGTCACACACTACAAGTACACCTGTACGTTCAACAGAACCTACTGGAGCAAGCCAGTACGCTCGCAGCATTACCACGGACGATGACAGGTGTTGGAAAAGCCAAGCACCCTCACGGACATCACCTAACATCTCTGTGAAGCAAGCTGCCAACGATGACAAGAACTTAGCGGTTTACCGCAGCATCCAAGATGTGGGAGAGACCAAAAGCGTCACAGACCTTGATGTCGCAGATGAGGCACCTACCTCTAACTCAGAAACAGAGGGTAAGCTCATCTGGCCTTTTCCTATCACTGCTAGATAATTCCGCCGCCTCCAGAACTGAGGGTTATTAATACGAGCCGATGCAACGAGCGAAACGACCAGCATTTAGGCGGCAAGACAGACCGTGAAGACCTGTGGGATTAAGGGGCTTACCACAGCGACATCTCAGTCCTCTACAGACGTCAGCTTCCAGTGAGCCAAATCTCCCTCAAATCAGATCCAAATGTCTTCCTACACTAAAATAAATAAATAAATAAAATAAAAATAAGATAAAAAGATTAGAACATTATTTCAGTTTTAATCCCAACTTCATGAATATTTCACGATTTTTGTTTTTTAAAATTTAGCTCAGTGTAAGAATAAAGAAATCAGTTGAGTAGAACTGATATCCCCCAAAATCTTTTAATATTCTATAAATCCTTAAATCCTTAAAAATGTTTTAGCCCGAAGGCCGCGGCCATGCTGGGGCACCACCGCATAGTCAGAATCATGACTATAGGGCAAAAAAAAAAAAGTTAATCAAAACAATGACTGATTTAAATTAGCACAGTGCTAGATAAAGGACATGGTGGTTATGGCTGGAACGCCTTCGATTATACGTCTGTTGGAACGGGACTGATTCTGATTAAACAAGTAATAAAAATATTTGATAATATAAATGCAAGGCTTGAAATTCAAAGAAAAGGAACCTGATGACTGAAGTAATAAACGTTTTAAAAATTCAGTGGAATAGAAGAAAATGGTAAATTCACTGAAATATCTCGAGCAATATAAAAAATAATAATTTTCCAGAATAAAGAGAGAGAGAGAGAGAAGGAAGTGTATCCAAAATAAATTTAAGCTATATTAAATAGCATCATTTCAGCACGAATAAAAACTTAATTTTGTAACTAGTTTGGTCATCCATACATTGAAATGCCTCCCATCTGTTTCCGTTAATTTTTGTTGACGTGGAAGCATTACACTTGACAAAGCTGAACAGAATCGAAGAATGACAGCATTAGTTGTTGTTGGTGGTCAGGTGTGCCTGTTATGGTGAGCGTTTGTAATTGATTTATCCCTTTTATTATTTTTTTTATCGTTTCACATATGTTGCTACTTCTTTTGTTTGGATTATTCGCTATTTAACGAATGTTTTCCTGAAACCGACCATAAACATGTTTCTATATGTATTTTATTCCAGCATCCTGTTATGTTTGATTTTAATTGTTAGAGACTAAGAGAAATTATATAATCGATAGGTAATAAGTAAACAATTTTTTTCCCTTATATTTCTCCTTTAATATATCTAGAGTTTTTTTTGGTGGGTGGAGTCCGAGGTTTCGCAAACAACACACCGTATCTTTATATGTACACCTTAATACATTGGAATATTTGCAAATGAATATTTGACAGATAAACACTGAAATGTTTGTTTGAAGCGATAGAATAAAATAGAACCCGAATAACAACAGAAAGAAAATGTGTATGATACACACACACATACACACACGCTAAAAGTCTATAGTTGTTTATAGTTTCAGTTTTCAGTAATGCCAACGTTTTATTATAAACATGATTTGCAAGATACTATGAAGATTTTTTTCCAATTTATTTGTAAATATTTTGTTTGAATGGAGATGCTGATTCAACGATATTATTTTAAATTCAGTTTTCAGACATTTTTTAAACATATATATATAAAACATGATGATAATATCCTTATAATTTCGAATTCCATACATTTTATAAAGCTTTTAGAACTTGTGTCGAGGGAATATTAGGCATTCTCTAACTTGAATATTTTTTGCTGACACAATCAAAATGCTGAAGTTTTCACAAATACTTTTACTTCTTACAGTCTGTGAAAAAAAATTTCTGTGTTGACCATATGCTGACTTTTTCCATGTTCCTCATCCCCCTCACTCACCCAAAATATACAAGTTTTCATTATTATTTCTAAACTTCGCGATATATTTTTATCTGAGACATTTAGAAATTCAATATTTCTAATTAGTGTATGTTTTATTGTCCGGAAATAAAATGTTGCTCTTGTTCTCTTGTATTCTGAACTTTTTTCTAAAGTTATCTCTTTTAAGGAATAATTTTACGTTGCTGATTGGTTCCAATACCTTAAATAATTTCACTTTAAATCAGTCATTGTTTTGATTAACTTTTTTTTTTTTTGCCCTATAGAATATTAAAAGATTTTGGGGGATATCAGTTCTACTCAACTGATTTCTTTATTCTTGCACTGAGCTAAATTTTAAAAAACAAAAATCGTGAAATATTCATGAAGTTGGGATTAAAACTGAAATAATGTTCTAATCTTTAATTATGCTGACAGTTGCAATTTATCCTCAATATATGCTAAAATCATCCCCTCCCTTTTCATTTATTGCCTTTTAGAGAAATTGACCAATTAAATTAGTGAAATAATTTTTACTGAAATTCTGAAAGTTAATGATATAATTGAAATTGGATACAATCAGTTATACTATTTCAAATGATTTTGTGTTTGGAAACAAGGCAAAAATTTATTTGTACGTTTTCTTTTTCATGTTCGGTATATGTTACACATACAGCAGCCAAGCTGGCAGAATTGTTAGCATGCTTGGCAAAATACTTAGTGGCATTTCATCCGTCTTTGCATTCTGAGTTCAAATTCTTCCAAGGTTGACTTTGTCTTTCATCCTTTCGGGGGTCGATAAAATAAGTACCAGTTGAGCATTGGAATCATTATAACTGACTTACACACCACCCCCACCCCGCCCCGCCCCGAAATTGCTGGACTTGTGCCAAAATTTAAAACCAATATTTGTTCCCTATTATACTTTTTTTCTTTTTCATCAAGTAATTTTGTATTCCAAGTAAGAAAGTTACAAAGCTGACTTCCCAATTCCTATCATGTAGGAAAACAGGCATGATGGCACACTCTGTATGCTTCTAATGTCAATAGTTCTCTCTAAACATTAACTTCTTTGGTTGTTGAGGACCTTAACATTATCCTCTGATATTTTAATAGTATGTTTTTTCTTTTTTTCTTTTTGTTCACACTAACATTGGAGAGTCTCTATACAGTTGCTTAACTTGTCAAACATAGCAACCAATGCTCTTTCAAATCATACCCTATTAAATATGGAAGGATACATTGATCCCCTGATAGATAAGAATGTTATGGCTTGAATTTCAATCAGGGCTGACCTGGGACTGCTCACACTACCAAAACACAATTGTTATATTTTCAAGAAAGAAGTATCACATCACACACCCTCTCCTGATGAGTATATAACTTAATGGATTTTCATTAGACATCTTGAATCTTACCACTTAGTCTTTGGTATCAAAAGATACTGCAGACCTTTAAACTATGTTAATTCACTATAAGGCCTGAATATTTTGATCTTTTGATCACTGGTATTCTACACCATAATCAAAAGGAAACTTTCCACCATTAAGTTCTTGGCTAAAAATCATCACACACTGGCATAGTTTTTTGCTATGCCTATTACCATTATTATAACGAATTTCCAAGTTGAACTCAACTAGCACCTTAAGTTACTCAATAAGCTCCTTTATCTTTTTATTGACACCAGTATTGTTTCTCTCTCTCTAAATGTTATACCATATGTTAAATCAATTTCTTCATTTTTAGGACTGTCACCATGCAAAAGTTTCTTCCCTGTAAAGTATTTCTACCAAATACTCAAATCTCTTCCAATTCTGCACTAACTGTACCTTTCTCCCACACCTTTCTGTCATCAGTTTCAAATTTATCCTTCTAGTTTGAGTGACCCTTAATTCATTGGCAACGTCTCCTCTTCACATTTTTTTTTTATTTTTAAAAAACAAGGCAGTTCCTTATATAGTTTCTGATGCTGTTTTACAATAATGTAGTGAAAATTCATATATGAATTATCAAAGAGTATATATTTTTTGTCTTAAGTTTTAATAAAAAGACATGGATGATTTAGAATGTCAGGGACTTAGAAATTAAGGAATTGCTAGATTAAGTTTAGTATTATAGGAAGCAGGCACATAACTATAAAGTAAAGAACCTGGTAGAGAGTTATGAAAATGTCAACATAGTATATGTATTTGTTAGGTTGGTTTGTGACCAAGTAGCTAGTTAAAATTAACTTGTCTTAGATTGACTGTCCAAATTTAACCCTTCCTTCATAATTTTATGTAAGAGGTTTTTTTATATGTTCTACGTATCAACTCTGTAAAGAAAATGTTATTTTACAAAGTTCTTTCAAATATGGTCAGGAAAGGTTCATTACACTGAGGATAGCTCCCAAGATCAATCCATGAGAATAACAACACCAGATAATTATTAACAATGTTTTATCACCATTATCATCATCATCATTATCATCACATTCTTTTTATGTCCGTTTTTCCATGCAGGCATGGATTAATTGAAACTTGCTAGTGCAGATTTTTTTTAAGGATTTTCTTTTCTTGTCACCAACCATTGCCTGCTTTCTAAGTAAGATATTTTCATTTCACTGGTCCCCACACATTGAAAGTGATGAAGAAACTAAAACTATTGATTATTTCTTGCCAGAGACTGTAAATAATGACACCAATTCTATTTGAGTGGTGTGAATAAGGACACATAGGAACAACAGGCACACATATGCTTGGATACACACACACACACACACACACACAGATATATAGTTAGATTTAAATACATATGATAAGCTTTTCTCGGTTTCCATCTACGAATTCATTTCACAAGGCATTGCTCAGTCCTTGGCTATAGCAGAAGACAACTATCTGAAGTACCATAGAGTGGGGAACAAGCCCAAACCCATGTGATTGTGAAGTAAATTTCGTAAGTACACAGATGTACTTGCAACTTGATTTTTATCTATACTCTTCACTTTCTCTTTTACTTGTTTCAGTCATCTGACTACAGCCATGCTGGAGCACTGCCTTTAGTCGAGCAAATCAACCCCAGGTCTTATTCTTTGTAAGCCTAGTACTTATTCTATCGGTCTCTTTAGCCGAACCGCTAAGTTACAGGGACGTAAACACACCATTATCAGTTGTCAAGCGATATTGGGGAGACAAACACACACACACACATATATATATATACATATATATACGGGCTTCTTTCAGTTTCCGTCTACCAAATCCACTCACAAGGCTTTGGTCAGCCCAACGCTATAGTAGAAGACACTTACCCAAGGTACCACCCACTGGGACTGAGCCCAGAACCATGTGGCTGGTAAGCAAGCTACTTACCACACAGCCACTCCTGTGCCTATATGCTAGTAGTTTTAGTTTATGATTAATGTATCTTAAATTAAATATCATTTATTTTACTTCTCTCATCAGTAAACATATAGCAGCTATTGGCTTCCCTATTGAATGTTAGGTGTCATATGACATTGCTACTTTAATCTACTTAGTTGAAAATTAGAAACTGGCTCTTGTTCAGATGTTAACAATTTGTACTGATAAATGGTAGGAATTTTTATATTTTCAATTTTGAAGATATAAATTGTAATGGTTGAGTGTATAGAAGTAGTTGTAAAATTTTTTTAAATGACACATAAAGGACTTCACACATTTTATTTCAACTCATATCGAGTTAATTTTACTAGTCTATCTGTTTAAACTCATTACAATATATTGGAATAGGTCATTTCTGATCAATGTAGCAGCACCTTACTGAGTATAGTTTTTCATTGCTCCTCCATTTACCTAAAAAACAAAAGTGGAAAAGTTTAATAAAAAGAACAAAAATCAGCTGAACTATTTTTACATCTCAACACTAACATCCATGGACTTTGGCCCAATCTTAAATCTGCCTTCTATCTTCTAAAATACAGACCTCAAATCTCTGAAACTCAAATCTCTTATCCTCTATTTGTACCCCTTCTCTCTTTAGTCTGTTCTCTTATGTTACTTCTATTTCTTTAAAGAAAATGCCTATATTTATGTAGAATCCACTGTCTCTAGCATTCTATTGGGTATCTGCTGTTTCTATTATTATCTGAACTTTTCTTTCCACCAGTAGAAATGTTTAACTATCTCTGATCCACTATTGAAAGAAATCTACCTTTGCTTCCCTTTCTTTTGAAATGATTATCTTTTGTGGCTTGTTTATGATGATCTGATTATATGCCAAGCTGTCGTCATTTCCACACCTGAAAATTGCAGTATTTGAATAAACTCTAGAATAAATATAATAATTGATAGTCAATAAATATAACTTTCTCTCTTCTTTGCATTTGCTTGCCAGCTAACCACATTGGTACACAGCTGATACATTTCAATATCACAGCTAGTAAAAAAATCTATCGAATCCAAACTATTTTGATAAATATCATTTTACTCTATTTTATTGATATGAAATTAATACTCTTGGCTAATTATCTTGCATGTTGTTTATAAAATGGATTTATATTTTAAATCATGTAAACACTTTGTAGTAAATATTGGTTACCCAAGATAAAACTTTTTGTCAATATTTAAGCTTACATAGTTGCAGGTGATCACAGTATACCTGTCAATATTATTTATAATATTCTAGAGCTGTTGTTCTGGAACAATGGGAAAAAACTGAAACTTGGTAATATTATGTATTTTGTCTCTATTTTTTTGTGAATTAATAAACTGTATTATGAGAAATTGTGTGTGACACCTGTTATAAATAACTAATTACTTACAGATTTATAGCAATATGGTACATTAAGATATAACTTATTTCCCACACTCTTCCATTATCACTTTCAAGCTGATTTTTCTATTTTGAGAGACACTCATTTCATTGACAATATTCCTTATTTCTAAAGTTTTTTATGCTAAGCAGAAAATCCAGATCAACAAATCTGCACAACTTCTGCATGTTGCACAAGAAACTATCTTCAATGCATTTTATACCTTAAAAAGAAATACTGCTGGAAAAACCCAGAGAATAATCGTAATCATATACTGTAAACTGACAATATGAAAAGGTAATTTTCTAGCACCTTGGGCAAGTGTCTTCTATTAGAGCCCCAGGTCAACCAAAGCCTTGTAAGTGGATTTAGGAAATAGAAACTAAAAGGAGCCTATTTTATATGTGTGTGTATGAATATATATATATATATATATGTATATATATATATATATATATAATATATATATATATAATATATATATATATATATATACTGGTTGGGATAGGTAAATTATCATCATTTTATATTTTTAATTTCATGCATACACATTTCTTGTTTTTGATTTTGTCAACTACATAATATAGTAGGGCCAGTTGGGCACTGTCTGTGAGAAAAACAGCACCGTGATACAATTCACTCTGCCAGACATTTGGAAACGACTTGCTGTACTTCTTGGTATTAACGGTGAAAGCTCCAATATGAACATATCAGAGTGTTTGGGTGTGAATCTGAGGACCTGTACCGAAAGTGATAAAAATCAAACATCCAGTCGACATCATGGTGTTTGGAGTGATCACTAGTGATGGCAACGTTATACCTCCATTCATCTTACCACACAGCCTCAGACTCAACACGGAGGCCTACATCAAGTGCCTGGAGGAGGTAGTGCTTCCCTGGGTGAAGAGGGTGGCTGCAGGAAGACCCTGTGTCTGGCAACAGGGCTCTGCACCATGCTACACAAGCAGGAGAACCCAGTCATGGCTGTCAGACAATTTCTCCGACCACACCATCCCTAACATCTGGTTACCTAACACTCCAGACTGCAACCCCCTTGATTATTATATATGGGGTGCAGTTGAGCGAGAGACTAACAAAATTCCTTGTAACACCAAAGATGAACTGAAGGCAAGGATTATGGCAGTATTCACCAACTTAAACAAGGAGACCATCCAGAAGAATTACAAAGATTCCGAAGTCGTTTGGAGGCTGTGTTTGAAGCCAACGGTGGTTTTATTAAATAAATTTACTCTCTAGTCTTTCAAGATATTTTTCTGTAATTTTGGTAAATATATCTGTTAAAATGAGATGTCAGTGTTATTTTCATTTTTGCTTAATTTAGACAGTCTATTCACTGTAGCCTGTATATATATATATATATACACACGTGTATGTTTGCATCTCCTCATCTTTACATCATGTGACAGACATAAATGAGTATCACTGTCATACAAGCAGTGTCACTTGTTTCCAATATTCTGTGGAAATATGAATGCTTATGGGGAAATATCTTGCTTAGAAGTGGGTAAGAGTTGACAACAAGTATCCAGCTATAGGAAATCTGCCTTGATAAGCTGTCTGATCCATGCAAGCATGGAAAAGTGAACATTAAGATAACAATGATAATGTTCCAGAACAATGGAACAGCATAATACCTCCTTTCACCTCTCCTTAAGTTCCCATACACAGGCAATATTATCACCACTTTAGCAACTTGGTTTTAATTTGCACAGCTTGTATTAATAGAAACCTCAAAAATATCATAAAACAAAAATACAGCATGTTTGTGTAATTTTTTTTTTTAACAAACTAAAGTACCATAAACATATAGTCAGTAGTACCACTAAAAGCATTTACTTTTTTACCAACAGAATTGTTGGCATGTTGGACAAAATACTTAGTGGTATTTTTCTGGTTCTTAGGTTCTGAGTTCAAATTCTACATGTTGATTTTTGTCTTTCCTCCTTTCAGGATCAATAAAATAAGTACAGTTTGAGGGGGAGGGGTGTGATATAATCAACTAACTTCCCCTCTCCTAAAATTGCTAGCCTTGTGCCAAAATTTTAAACCATTTAAGGTGGCGAGCTGGCAGAATCATTAGCAAGCCAGACTAAATGCTTAACAGCATTTCTTCCTACTTTACATTTTCAGTTCAAATCCTGCCGAGGTCAACTTTACATTTCATCCTTTCAGGTTCAATAAAACAAGTACAAGTTGAGCACTGGAAGATGTAATCAACTACTCCTTCCTATAAAATTTCAGACTTTGTACCTATAATAGAAATTATTTTCTAGGAGAACAACAGGTACTCATAATTGCTGGCTTTTCTACATTGACATAGTAAGGGCAACACTTTTAAAAAAATTATGAATAAGGAAAGAATTCTAGAGTGTTGGAAATATGTCGATTGATTCGGGTAAATGTTTAGCGCAGGGCCTGAGGGGTGAGACACATTTGGGTGGAGGTGATATATAGCTCACTAGTTTAGAAGAACATATATAAAGCTGGGGTTGTAGTTGATTGATAAGTGAATCTTACAATTTGTATTATAGAGTCTAAAAAATTTGTATCGTTGTTGTAGTTGAGTTGAAGTAATACAGTCTCATATGTGAGCTTTGTGGCAAATAAGCAATTGATCAAAACTGAAGAATGTACTAGATTTTCAGGAGAAGCATTGTTTTTGAAATGCAGTTTTAGCAACAACATGAATTATGAATTTGTTGAGCAATCATCAGAGATTGTAGTGATGATGACTAGTGTTTTAATTTGTGTTGTTTATATGTAATGAGTTAGGGAGTGTATTGCAAGACTGTTTCTTTGTTATATCTAATAATTGGCATTATTGAAAAAGACCAGGCTGTCTTGTTTTTATTGGTCAGTTGTCAAGATCTTTGTTAATGAAAACAATGCAAATCAAACATGAGTTGCTGAAACTGTGAAAATACTTCCTGTGTAAATAGTGATTGTTAGAAACTGAAGGACATAAAGAAAGTGATTGTTTATGAATGTTTCCATTTATTCTTAATGTTGTTTTGCCCTAGGTTAGTTGTAATCAAGCAAAGTTCTGATCAAAAGCACTCCAATCATGCCTATTCTGTAGTTTTTTTTATGTCCAGGTCACCCAAAAGCAAATTATCCAATGTATTCTTTTTTAAGATGGTAAAGCATACTTTGAGAGAGCTTTGACTATTTCTAGAATAATATCAAACAACCACATAGAGGCTCCCCTGTCTGGTGATAGATTCTTAGTGTGCAGAGTCAGAAAGGCTACCCCTTTTTGAGAACAGTACTCACTATTGCATATTTCCATATGGATAATTCCTTACAGAAAGCATGAACGACAAAATGATGGGAATTTTGAAATATATTCTTGGAGAGTAATGGGATTGATGTAATCAGTTAAGTTTCACACTACGTGACTGGATATATCTGAAGGTGATGGGACAGGTTGAACAGAGAAGGGATTTTGTTATGTGTGCTGAGTGGAGTTGGAAGCAAAGCAGAAGTCAAATGTGGATTATATATGCAAGGGCTACTTAGAAAGCCTCCTTGATTTAACAGTGGTGATAGGAGGATTTATCTTAGATATAGAAGCCTTTTGACAAAGGGCCAGAATACTCAGCTGTGATTTGAGAGGTGAGAAAGTTTGCAGAATATATGGTACATGAAAGCATTTTTTACTTTCCTGATGGTCACCTCATGTGTTGCAGTGATAGGTAATTACCTCTTAGCTGATGATTCCTCCAGGGGACATAAGCATCTAAATCTCTTGCAAAGTTTGAGACTTTGGAATGTGTGAAAAATGCAAACAGGTATACCTTTGGAGAAAGGTGTCAGTCACCAATTTAGTATTCTTGGATGAAATACATTCTCTGGTTAGAGAACTGCTAACTTAGGAGTGACAAAGTTCCAGAATTATATTTAGGAGATGGTAATATTACTTAGGATACCCATTATAAAACAGTTTAAGAAGCAAGTTGAAAAGATATTTTAAAGAGATATTCTGGTAATTAATCATTTAAGTTACAAGGTAACATTTTGAACAGCTTGGATGAAATTTATTTTCATAAAGGAAAGAAAAGTATTTAACCAGCTGGTCTTAATGTAAGCAACATCAATTTTGAAAATAATTTCATATTCATTTGCAACTTTAGAAATAGTATAGTGCAAGTTGAAAATATTGAATTTAGTCTATTAAAGACAGCCTGGTCTGTAATGTTTGGAATGGTTTCTTGTGTAAAGGGCTTGTATTTGCAGATAATATGAATAGGTTGGAATATGTTCTACACATTCAAACTAAATTATATGATACATCACTTACATTACAATTTACCAATTTCCTGATGATTGTCAATAATTACAGATTATATATAGACTCCTGTACAGTAGTGAACTTCTAGAATTTTAACACATGGTTCTCTGACCTACATGTTAACCATGCATTCTGTATAAAATTCAGCAGTAAAATACTGCTATTGAAATATCTCTCCAAGAGCACCATCCGAGCATGATCATTGCTAGAGCAGCCAACTGGCTTCCGTGCCAGTGGCACGTAAAAGGGCACCATTTGAGCGTGATCGTTACCAACATCGCCTTACTGGCACCTGTGCTGGTGGCATGTGTAAAAGGATTTGAGTGAGGTTGTTGCCAGTACCGCCTGACTGGCCCCCGTGGCACATAAAAAGCACCAACTACACTCTCGGAGTGGTTGACGTTAGGAAGGGCATCCAGCTGTTGAAACTCTGCCAAATCAAGATTGGAGCCATCTGGTTCACCAGCCCTCAATCAAAATCGTCCAACCCATGCTAGCATGGAAAGCGGACGTTAAGCGATGATGATGATGATGATATTAAAATAATAAAATCCAGAATCCAGCAAAACTGGAAATGGTTTATGTTGCCAAGCTTCAGTTAGTATAAAGTCTGGAGGATTGATAAAAGTTTATTTGCCATCAGCATTCTAGAGTATAATGTTTCATTACTTTGGCTCTTCATCTGTTACGGAATATTAGCATTACAACTGAAGCTGAAGGATCAATTTGATGAGAAGTGGGAAGGCCAAGGAAGAGAGGTGGTGTCAGAGGGTGAGGGACTAAAGATGCAAAGTAAATGAGGGAGAGTGATCAAATGGAAATAGATCCCTTGCACAGTCACAGAGCGACTGATTAAAATATTGTGGGTAGGAAAGGGGACTGAAGGTAGATATATGTATGAATAAAAGAAACAAACAAACACAAAGTTACAGGTATTGTGCAGAAAAAGAAAGGTGATGATAAAGGAGAAAGGTAAGGTAGGCATGTAATATGCAGACATAAATTGCGCTGATGCACAAATATATTTGACCAATCATCCATTTATACACAAATAGATACAAACACTCATGCACATTTCCAAACTTACTATTAACCCTTTAGTGTTCAAACCGGCCAAAATTAATTCCCCTTTATTTGTTCAAACTGGCCAAAGTGAAATCGCTAAAAAAATAAATAAGTCACGTTATTGAATTCTCAAAGCTTTGAGATAATGCAAGATGAAGTCTTTCCTGACTTTATTCAAGTATAAATACAGTGAAATTGTTAAGACCACATGGTTTTTTCAACATTAGAACCACCAAAACTAATTTATCTTAGGAAATTTGAATTGTTTTATAGAGTGGCAGTTGATTTTTTAAATTCTACAGCAGGAATTCTATTACTTGAATATAAAAGCAGCTTTTTTCTGAGAAAAAACTTGAAAGCTTCTGCAGTCCAAAATAATGGCATATGTTGCTGTTGTAATTGGGAATATGCCAGATTCTCATTGTCTGTGTACTGTCTGAGGAGTTGATGATTACTTGACAGACCATCAACTAGTTAGAGTTATACTCATTCTCAGAATATTCATGAGATGTAAGAAAGAAATAAATGAAGCTACAGAAGAAATGATCTCAATACTTTGGTAAACACTATGAATATATTTGCTAAATGATTAGCGTATCTGCATTAATTAGAAAAAAAATTATTCAGTGCTATGAAGAATATTATTGATATAATATTTTAACTGCAAATAAATGCTACTACTGTTTGAGCTAGTCATGATTAACCTGTAACCCATAGGACTTTCTGCCTAATGAAAAATTACCTTGAATTTTTTTAGTAGTGCAACGTGCCTGATGATGAGTCATGATTTATGAAGCCCAAAGGTAGCTCATGTCTGGCTTAAGCTATTCTTATTTGATATGTTGTGTGAATTACTAAAAGTGGTTTCACGTTCAGCTGTGATCTTAGTGTGAGATTTAATGTAGTTTGGGCTGTTCATCATAATTCTATCTTCAGCCTTTTCTTTTTCCATTGTTATAGTCCTTGGGAACTTCATAGCAGAGTTCAGGACTAGGTGGTCAACTAGGCTTGTAAGTTAATCTAATTTTCATTGAATCAGTTCTCTGTCAAAGAATATCAGGATAAGATCTTGCCTTAGTTTTTAACCCTTTTGTTACTGTATTTATTTTGAGATGCTCTGTGTTTCTTTCAATTACTTTAAATATAACAAAGAATTTAGTAAAATAACTTAGTTATCATTCAGCTAGTGTTAGGAACATAAATTGTGACTAAGATTTGGTGGAAGATTTTAATTCAAAACTTATGAAAACAAGACATTTGTACTCAGAGCCAGAGCTGGTTTCAGCTGGGTTGGTAATGAAATGGTGTCAGCAAGTAGTAATTCTGGCTCTGAAGGTTTTACTCCTGACGATATAGAAAATATAAATGAAAACAAGTATTTTGTTTTCGGACAAATCTGATATTGATATTAGTAAATATTTGTTGGACGAAGAAGATTTTGAGAACAAAAGTGATAAAAATGAAAGTGATGAAAATGATATCGTAAACATGGCAACATGGTCAAAGATTACAACACCAATCGCTATTCCTGATTTCACAAAAAAACACTGGTCCACAACACAATTTACCTCCTGATGCTCAACCATTGGACTATCTTTTTTTTATTTTTACCAGAAAGTTCTTTTGAAAATGTTACGGAGGAAACAAACAAATATGCACAACATATAATTTCTATTTACAGAAGAAACAATTCACTTTTAAAGACCATATATGGCTGGATACGTTCACCATGATAGATCACTAGCCACTACACATTCTTTATTTTCTCTCTTTGTTTCTTTCTGTGTTCCTTTCTGTGGAAGAGCATAGGCTTGAAACATTAAAGACTTTCATTTCCAAGCTTTAAACTAATACATCTGTTTGTTGTCTACACCACCTGTCTTCGTCTTTTGTTTTTTTGTAAATTCTCCTCTTATTTTATCATATATTCCTTTTCATTTTATTATAAATACATATTGATTTTCAATATGTTACACACCTGTATTCACCTTTATCTCACTTGTTAATGAGCTTTTTTTATTAGATGCATTCTGTTACGTAAATGAATTCATTAAATTGTATAAGAGTACATAGCCAATGGTATATTGACTAGTAAAAGAGTTTTGTACTTTATTTTCAATGAAAATGTTTGAGTGAAACATAGAGAAAGAATAACATCTTGTGCCAATTACACCTGTATTTTAATTAATTCAAATTAATGCACCTCATCTTGAAAAATGTAAAATTGTTGGCAGTTGACATCTTGGATAACTTTAGTAACAAATCAAATAGGTAAAATGTATTAAGAATATGAATTTTAGTGTTTATTCATAATGTTATTGTTTTTACACCTCTTAATTAAATTTACTTGCCCATGAAAGTCAAATTTAATCAGAAAGATCAGCTAAAATTATGTAACTATAAACCACTGGCATATAAGCACCCATTTACAAAATTTCAAATCTGTATGTAGAAAATTAACAAAGTTACAAGCAAATATTGTGGACACCCACTTGAACCTGAATAAATCAAAATTAATGTGAACAGATAAGCATTACATTTGACAAATTAATCTGAACACTAAAGGGTTAAGATAGAAAATTTTATGCTGCAAACATTTTGATTAACTTTCGCTTTATTACATTAAAGAAAGAGCCATCTGAATTGTTCACATGGGTAAGCAATCATTGTAGCATGACTGACTTCATAACCTTCAAAGTAGGTCTCTATTTGTCCTCTAACAAAAGTTAAAAGGTGTTTATTAAGAAAATTGTTAACAACTACATTTTATTTATATTTTAAAGTACTTTTTATTCAAGAGATGATGTTAACTGGTTTTCATTATATAAAAAAATA
This sequence comes from Octopus sinensis, assembly GCF_006345805.1. Taxonomy (NCBI): domain Eukaryota; kingdom Metazoa; phylum Mollusca; class Cephalopoda; order Octopoda; family Octopodidae; genus Octopus; species Octopus sinensis. The sequence goes on along the minus strand of NC_042997.1, from coordinate 92,087,720 downwards.
AGATTATGAAAAGAAAATCCAGAATTTTCTAAGGACAAATCTGTCTGAAATGTAATGTATTCCACATTAATAAATAACACATGTATGGTTATAATAACACAAGAAGCTTAAATAATATAAAACTGCTTCAAACTTGGTACAGATTAGACATTAGCATTAGAAACTCTTTATTAGAATAAAATTATTTCATGTGCCATGGATACAGATGAATTCTGATAGTCCAAACTTATCTTATTTTACAAACTTTTATCAACTTTCTTGTCTGTTTGCTCAGTCTGAAGGAAGCAACAGTATTTATGGCCTTCACAGAGAGTGTACATTTGAACTGAAATATTTGTCAAAGTGGTAAACTATGATGTAATGTTCATGTTTTTTTTTTACATTAGTATAATAATACAGGTGAAGTGAAACTGCTTAAATCAAGGAATAAAGTTATGTCATTGACTCAGTCCAGTGATAGTTTACCACTTATTTTATAACATTTTCCACCAGTTGTTATAGTTAACAATACATGGTAAATCAAGAATAAAGCCCAAAGATAGTTTGGGTTTTAATATAAGTTTTTTTTTTTTTTTTGCATGCTTTTAAAATGAAAGTAATGTGTAAAATGACAGCATGCATGTGTTTGAATTTGAAAATTTGGCAGTGCTTGATCTTTCAGGTTTGCCTATCCAAATTACAGAGTACATCTTCATGATTATAGATGTACTCTAACATGTCTACTTGACTTCGTTAGAAATAGTAATTAAATTTCCTTCAGATCACTGTGTATTTCTGGAGAATATATTCTTACATAGACTCCTAAATAAAGAAGAAGAAAAAAGATAAAACAGGTGGTCATGGTTGGAATGCCTTTGACCATAGCTCTACTAAATCAGGGTTGACGACATCAGAAGCGTAACATCTGCTATGCTGCTTTACTGTGGTGATCTAATTGGTGTTTAGAACTAATGAGAGTTAAAGTGGATGCTAATTTGGGATTGTTGTTAGAATCTTAGTCCAGCTACCATTTTGTAAGCTTTGGATGTATACTGTTTTTATAAGAATGTTCATGCTACAATGCATTGCATATGGAAGAGCTTAAGATAATATAGAAAAATTAGGTTGTAGGATAAATTGATATTAGAAATATTAATGCCAGCTGGTAAAAGATTTAAACATTTATTTCAAATTCTGTGAATAACAGTAAAAATAGATTGAGATTTGGTTGTTAGTGTTACTTGAATAAAAGCAAGCTAACAAAAAGTTAGGCCTGAAATCAGACAAGATTTGATGTTTATAGAAGAATACTAGCAGAAGTTGAGTCATGCTTACAACTTGGTATTTTAATAATTAGAAACAGTAAAGCTACAATACAAAGTGTCACAAATTGTGGAGAAGTTAGATTTACATTATCTTAAATTAAGATTTTATCTGATGAGTAATTAAATTCAAAGTTAAATAATTACTATGTACATTGACACAGAAAATCTTTGAGTTGTTCTGTAGTTGTTATGATAGATTTTATATCATGGAGTGAAAGCTTCCATTGACATTGTATTATAAAAGACTTAAGACACCTAACAAAATACAAATAGGCTTCTGTTTTTTCTTTTTTCCTTCTTTTTCTGACTGGAGTAAACAGTGGAAGACTAGAGGTTTGTAGTATTGGTTTGGCAGTAAAATCTACTGGGATTCTTCCGAACAACTTCCATATGTAACTTACGAGCATTTTATACATTTTAACTGGAGAAAAGTAAACCCACTTCTTAATTAGTCTGTCTACTTCGGCAGAATAGAATTACAATACTTCTATGTCCAACTTATTCATTCTTGCTGTTGTCTTCAAAGATGTCTGATTACTTCTGTCAGTATATCTCAATAATAGATTTAGAAAAAAACACCAAAACTAATTTATCTTAGGAAATTTGAATTGTTTTATAGAGTGGCAGTTGATTTTAAAATTCTACAGCAGGAATTCTATTACCTGAATATAAAAGCAGCTTTTTTCTGAGAAAAAACTTGAAAGCTTCTGCAGTCCAAAATAATGGCATATGTTGCTGTTGTAATTGGGAATATGCCAGATTCTCATTGTCTGTGTACTGTCTGAGGAGTTGATGATTACTTGACAGACCATCAACTAGTTAGAGTTATACTCATTCTCAGAATATTCATGAGATGTAAGAAATAAATAAATGAAGCTACAGAAGAAATGATCTCAATACTTTGGTAAACACTATGAATATATTTGCTAAATGATTAGCATATCTGCATTAATTAGAAAAAAATTTATTCAGTGCTATGAAGAATATTATTGATATAATAATATTTTAACTGCAAATAAATGCTACTACTGTTTGAGCTAGTCATGATTAACCTGTAACCCATAGGACTTTCTGCCTAATGAAAAATTACCTTGAATTTTTTTTAGTCGTGCAACGTGCCTGATGATGAATTATGATTTATGCAGCTCAAAGGTAGCTCATGTCTGGCTTAAGCTATTCTTATTTGTTATGTTGTGTGAATTACTAAAAGTGGTTTCACATTCAGCTGTGATCTTAGTGTGAGATTTAATGTAGTTTGGGCTGTTCGTTATAATTCTATCTTCAGCCTTTTTTTTTCCCATTGTTATAGTCCTTGGGAACTTCATAGTAGAGTTCAGGACTAGGTGGTCAACTAGGCTTGTAAGTTAATCTAATTTTCATTGAATCAGTTCTCTGTCAAAGAATATCAGGATAAGATTATGCCTTGGAAGAATGGGCGTAAGTTCATCATCATCATTTAACGTCTTCTTTCCATGCTGGCATGAATTAGACAGTTTGACTGGAACTGGTAAGCCAGAGAGCTGCACCAAGTTCCAATCTGATCTGGCATAGTTTCTATGACTAGATGCCCTTATTAATGCCAATCACTCCAAGAGTGTGATGGATACTTTTTATATGCAACTGGCACAGGTGCCATTTACATGACGCTGGCAATGACTACAGTTTCACTTGGCTTTACTCAAAGTAGAATTGATTTAATTGTAAAGGGTTATGAAAATTCATCTAGCTGAGGTAAGTAACTTTGTTTTGTAATTAAGTAGAGCAAAAAATAAAAACAAACAATGGCTAAAAAAATGATACTTTGAAGTCTGTCAAACAAACTGGAAAATGTATAGAGAAGCTATCTTTGTTTATGTCAAAGGCTTCACTTGTCATAGGACAATGTGAATTATATCAAAATATGGAAAATTAATGTGTAAGTAGATTATTTGCAACAATTTGAGGGAGAAAAAAGCTAGTTAAATATAGTCCACTGGATATTAAGTATTAACTTGTATGAAAGTTTGAACATCATGTACTGGGCATGAAAATTATTGTCTGGAGGTAAGAAATGACAATTTCACAGTTATGGGTATGTAATACAAGTGTATAGTGTATGCTTCATAAATAGTATTATGAATTGGGGATTGAAGATGTACAGTAAATGATTAGGTCAAATGAGACAAAATAGAATTTAGATGTATGGAAAGTTACTGTAATGTAAATCACTGTAACTTGTATGAAAAATTATTAAATATCTGAACATTTGAGATAGGTTGTTAATAAAGACTATAATTTTATGAACTGTTAGCCTTATCTTTAGAGTGCATATTTACTATATTTATATCTACACTATGCTTTCAACTTTGTCATCAATATTATTTCTTTGTGTCCATAGTCTCAGACTGAATTTAAATTAGGAAACTTTATTTCTAAATTAGCAATGCATCTCGGCATTGCCTGGGTGTTATGACCTACAGCTACATTGTATTATTTGTTCCTTTCTTATCAGTAGAACCAGCACAGAACTGGATTAATGGAAGTTATTGTTTGTTTAAAAGTGAATGTGGGACGGTAAAATTTGCACGGTTTTGCATGAAAGTGCTCTCTGTTCTTAAGAAGGATCACAAACTGAGTATTGTTTCATCATATAAAAGGGGTCAATATGATTTTGCCCAGAAATCATGTTTAAAAATTTTTATTTCCCTTCATCCCCACTGCAATTTAAATTGTAACTTATTTTTTTAATCTTTTTTTTTTATCCACATAGAAAAATACAGAGATTGCAAATCTGGGAAATATATATATATGTTTTTAAAGCTTAACTTTTCTTAAAGAAACACTCAATACCCTTTCCCCCAGAGAGCAAAAATTGAAAAAGAGGAGAAAGCAAAAAGCTACATTTGCTTTGAAGTGAGAGCAGAAAGTGAAAGATTTATGCGTATATGAAATGGATGTGTGCGTGACAGAGAGTGAAGATGTGTGTTGTCATGTATGTATTTTTTTGCATGTATGTGTAGGTAGCACTCACTCGCTCTTTCTCTCTCTCTCTCACACACATCTTTTATATACATGCATACATTTTTTCAATGTATGTGTGCATGTGAGAGAGAGAGAGAGTGAGTGACTGTTTCCTCATAGCATATAGAGATATGGATGTCTTTTAATGAAATCTTTTGGTTGTGGCTTATTTTAATACAATATTTATGTGTATATTTTCATAAATGTTTGTCTGAGTAGAATTCTATGCATGCTTAAAACATTGGACAAAAGTGAAACATTAGAAGCAAATTGAAATATTGCCTGAAAATGACCTCAAAATTGTGCGACCCGACCTTGTTTCTGATGTTATTTTAGTAGTAAAAAAGAGTTGTGCCAAAAATGTAGTTTGCTTGGTAGCCTTTATATTGGGTCATCCCATAAATATTGCAGTTTTTTTATACTTTTTTTATTTTTCAAAATTGAGATAAAGTTATTTTTTAATCTAAATATACTCTCCTTCATTTTCTACAATGCTCTTCCATCTATCTGGTAGACTTGCAAGGCCCCTCTTCCAAAATTCACTTGTCCATGATGAAAAATGTTCCTCTACTACTGTTTTGACCTTGTCTACAAAATTCATATTTTTTCTGTCCAAATGATTTTGAAGACTACAAAATAAATGATAATCAGATGGGGCAATGTCTGGCCTTTGGAATGTCATCCTCACTGTATGTGGCTGAGCATTATCCTGATGGAAGACACCTTTCATCATAAAACCAAAGATGACCATTTTTCTTCTAGCACTGATTCAAATGACTGGTTGAATGACAAAATCCAAGCTTCTCTGCTAGTTCCTCAACAGTTACGATGAGAATTTGTTCCACCCGGGTTTGCAGGACGTCCTCATTGAGCTCTGCAGATCTTCCAGGATGAGGCTTGTCTTCTAAGCTGTAGTTTCTGGTTCGGAAATTTTGGAACCACAGTCAAGACTGGTTTATGCTTATTGTCCAATCTCCATATACTACATTAATATTCCTCGCACTTTCCCTTACATTGTTGCCTTTATTGAACTCATAAAGCAAAATATACTGAATATGCTCCTTTGCCACTTCCATTATATGTTTGGAAAAATGACTGCTAAAATCGAACTACACTCTTCAAAACTTGCACTAAGAATAAGGACAAAGTAAGATTACTATCTGCCTTTATAGCAAGTTGATGCAGGTAGTTTATCCCATCTCCCTCTGACTTTTAGTTCATGCAATTGAAAAAAAACAGCATTACTTATATGATGACCTAATATATATAGATAGATGATGAGCAGCAGCATCTTTCTTTATTATATAGTACAGATGTGACTAATTTGGAGAAACATTACTTTCATTATTCACACATGGTCACTCTTGTAATGCAACACTATAATTTTGGTTCAAATTGAAAGTGTGAAACTATTTTCACTTTCTAATGAAACCTGGTCTTGAAAGCTGATTGTTGAGATAACGTAGAAAATATGTCAATGAAAATAAAGTTTATTTCGTAGCCGAAAGATTTCTGAATGTTTCAATACCACAAACATCAAGATCAGCAACTCAATATTCCAATGTGCTTATCTGTCTTTGAAGAGTAATAATTATCAAAAAGAACTTGATTAATTCTATTTTAGTTGACAACAAGTGATATTGTCAAACTTAGGCTAGGTCATTATTAACATCAATCATAACTATGGAATCACTTTGTAGGAGATTCATCAAGTACAGTTCAATAAATATTTAAGCATCTTAATTCAGAAAAGCTTAGAAGATTCTATACATCACTAGCATCTAATACATTTTTACATTTTATTAAGTTCCTTATCAATCATCATCATTTAGTGTCCGTTTTACATGCTGACATAGGTTGGACGGTTTGACAGGCTCCAGTGAGCCACAAGGTTGTATCATGCTCCATATCAACTTTTGCATCATTACTACGGCTAGATGTCTTTCCTAACATCAACCAATTTACAGTATGTACTGGTTGCTTTTCTCATGCCACCAGCACTAATGAGTTGCCAAGTAATTTGCAAGACAGGAAAGAACAAGAAAAGGAAAAAGAGAAAAGCCCTCTCAATTAGGTGGTGGTGGTGGTGGTGGTGGTGGGGCGGCGTCGGCGTCGTTGTTGTTATTTGAGAGGTTGGAAAGTTGGTTTTATCCTGGTGATAAGCAGACATAGAGAAGATACACATTTATATAAGGGTGGATGGAAGTAGCTGGGGAAAAAATTATGAATCAAGTGATAATGCAGCCAGTGGACCTGGAGTGATGGAAGGAGGAGGTTATACAAGCATGAGGGGAGAGTGCCAGTTGGTTAGAGATGGTGAAGAGTAGAGACAAATGTAGCAAGTGATGAACAGGAGTGGAGGTGCTAACCATGAACAATATGTCAAGAACCTGCTGTTGAAAGCTATTTTTATTGAAAGCAACTTTGCTAATTTTGTTATCAGTGTTCAGTAGTAATGTTGTTTTGAACTGGCAAAGGTTAGTGTGATTGAACTTCCTATTGTTATACCTTCTGTTAGCACAAGTATGAATTAAGATTGATTTTAAAATGAGGTGTTTCATTATTATAATATCTGAATATTGATAATAGGTCATCTTATAAATAAGCTGTCAGTGTTTATTGAAAGTAACTAGGTGGGCAGTTATTAATTTATTAAAATATATATAATTGTGTGTGTGTGTATGTGCAAATATATATATATATATATATATATATATCTTTTATCTTTTTTCTTATTTGTTTGTATTTAGACTGCGGCCATGCTGTGGCACTGCCTTGAAGAATTTTTTACTGAATGTATCAATCCCAGTATTAATTTGTTTTAAAGCCTCGTACTTAGTTTGGGGACATAAATACAACAGCACTGATTGTCAAGCAGTGGTGGTGGGGCAAACTCAGAGGTCCACATACATATATATATGCACAGGCATGGCTGTGTGGGTTAGAAAGTTTGTTTCCAACAATATGGTGTTGAATTCAGTTTCACCACATGACACTTTGGACAAGTGTGTTCTATTATAGCCCTGGGCTGACCAAAGCATTGTAAGTGTATTCCACAAAAACATGTCTGATCTTGGGGAAACATTACCTTGCTTGGAAACTAGCCTGGATTGAAGACAGGAATGGCATCCAACCATAGAAAAACGATATATATATATAATCATCATCATCTTTTTATGTCCATCTTCCATGCTGCAATGTGTTGGATAATTTGACCAGATCTGATGGGTGAAAAGACTACATTGTACTCTTGTACTACAATGTCTGCTTTGGCATGGTTTTTGTAGCTAGATGCCCTTCCTAACAACAACCACTTACAGATTGTATTGTGTGCTTTTCTTTTTGTAGCATCACCACTAGTGAGGTCACCATGTTGCTAGCATGACAAATATACCCTTGGAATTAGCAGGACTCTAGTAGAGAGAGGCAGCTCTATGTTACTTAGTAAATGTTTAAAGTATGAAGGCAAAGACTAGAATAGGTTTCTTGTTGTAGGGAAGATACATGGCTGCTTGCATTATTCAAGAATGGGTAGGAATAACTGGAGTGGAGCTGGAAAGGTAGATAAAGGTGGTGGTGACATAACATGTCTGATGTCCCAGCACAATCATCAGACACTGCCGACACACACACATATATATATGTATATATATATATATATATATATATATATATATATACATACACACACACATATCTTTTATCTTTTACCTGTTTCAGTCATTAGACTGCGGCCATGCTGGGGCACCACCTTAAATTTGTAGTTGAATGAATCGACTCACCCCAGTACTTATTCTTTAAGCCTGGTACTTATCCTATCAGTCTCTTTTGCTGAACCACTAAGTTATGGGGATGTAAACCCACCATCACCTGTTAAGTGGTGATGGGGGAACAAACACTGACACTCACACACACAAATATATACATATACGATGCACTTCTTTCAATTTCCATCTACCAAATCCACTCACAAGGCTTTGGTCAGCCTGAGGCTATAGTAGAAGACACTTGTCCAAGGAGCCACGAAGTGGGACTGAAACCGGAACCATGTGTTTGGGAAGCAAGCTTCTTACCATACAGCTACTCCTGCACCTATATATATATATATATATATAAAGAAGACAGAAAATGGAGATAAAATTGATGAATAACAATTGGTTTACACCAATTATCATTTATTAATTAATTACAAAAAAAACAGAATCTCAGCTTGTAGCTGTTTCTGTTAGCACAGTTCCCAGGTTAACTGCCACAATAATAAGGTCTGAGTTTAGGCTAACATATTTTGCTACAGATTACTAAGGTTTTAAATAGAAAAAAAAGAAGTGAGGAGGAGATTTAGAGGCTTGATATGTCTATAATATTACAATATGGTTGACCTCATCTTGACCTTAGGTTTAAGTTTGAAACTGAAAGTCCTAGATCCAAAGTAGGTCAAAGTGTATTTCTCAATGTTTTGTACAATAGCTGAATACTGAATGAGATTAATCCTGTAAACTCAAGTATCTCCTAGTTGTGTGGATACATTGCTTACCTGAAACTATTTAAAGGTCCTCTTATATAAATATGAACATCTTAAGGTTTGTTTTTGTCTGCTGTTAAGCAACTGGGTGAGTACATTCAACTACAAATTTAAAGCGGTGCCCCAGCATGGCCGCAGTCTAATGACTGAAACAGGTAAAAGATAAAAGATATGTGTGTGTATATATATATATGTGTGTGTGTGTGTATGTGTGAAAACAGAGGTTCAATGATGATGATGATGATGATAATGAATGAATATATGTATGGTGTGTAGGAATATTTGTATGTATGTATGTATGTATACATGCATGTATGAATGAAGGATTCAAAGTCTGGAAAATTTCCTCTGCATAAATTGCAAGTTAATATTTGGTTTGACTTTCAAGTAGAAATAGATATTCTCATTAAATTAAAATATCTTTTTTATAAATCAAGTAATGTGGAAACTGCATATAATCTAAAACTTGTTTACACAGAAAACTTTTTAAATTGCCATCATAAAAACATTCTTCATCCCATGTATATCTAATTTAATTGATAGTTTAATCTCATTTAGTACATAGCTGTTGTACAAAACATTGAAAAATATACTTTGACTTACCTTGGATTTAGTTTCAAACTTAAACCTAAGGTCAGGATGAGGTCAACCACCATAGTAATTTTTTAGTCATTTCAAGTTTCTAAATCTCCTCATTTTCTTTTGTCTATATAAAACCATAGTAACCTATAACAAAATATGTTAGCCATGCATGAATACACTCAGTTTGCTTCAAACCACATTTTTAATCAGACTTTGAATAAAGATGTACAAGATGTGTGGAGTAAATTGTCACCATTTGTCAACTACACAATATAATAGGGTTAGTTGGGCACCATCTGTGAGAAAAACAGCACCATGATGCAATTCACTCTGCCAGAAATTTGGAAATGACATGCTGTACTGCTTGGCATTCATGCTGGAAGCTCCAATACGAACATTTCTGAGTGTTTGGGTATCAATTTGAGGACAGTGCAATCTGAGGACATGTACTGAGTGTGATAAAAATCAAATGTCCAGTCAACATCATGGTGTTTGGAGTGATCACTAGTGATAATAACTTTATACCTCCATCTTCCCACATGGCTTCACACTCGACATGGAGGCCTACATCAAGTGCCTGGAGGAGGTAGTGCTGTCCTGAGTAAAGAGGGTGGCTGCTGGAAGACCCCATGTCTGGCAACAGGGCTCTGCACCATGCCATACAAGCAGGAGAACCCAGTCATGGTTGTCAGACAATTTATGTAATCACATCATCACTAACATCTGGCCACCTAACACCCCAGACTGCAACCCCTTGATTATTATGTGTGGGGCGCAGTTGAGTGAGAGACCAACAAAACTCCTTGTAACACCAAAGATGAACTGAAGGCAAGGATTATGGCAGTATTCACAAACTTAAACAAGAAGACCATCCAGAAGAGCTGCAGGAGATTCCGAAGTTGTGTGGAGGCCATGCTTGAAGCCAATGGCAATTTTATTGAATAAATTTACTCTTTAGTATTTCGAGATATTTTTCTGTAATTTTGGTAAATATATCTGTTAAAATGAGATGTCAGTGTTATTTTCATTTTTGTGTAATTTAAACGACAGTTTATTCACTGTACGCTGTATAGTTGAAAATAGCTGGATGCAAATGTAATTGCTGATTCTCTGTGCAGCAGAAACATGTGTCAGTCAAATCTAAACTAATTATGTTGTATAATTAACTGTAAAAATAAAAAATATGCACACGTACCAGTCTTTGTATTCATTGTAACTGTCTTGGATTTACACTCCTGAAAATATAATCCAGTGAAGCGAACCCGGGGATTACCCATCAGATGAATTACTGTGGGATTGTTCATCCTAAGTAATCCTAAGTGTTCATTACTACTCAATGCAGTTAGCCTGAACCCAGATTATACCTGAGTGCTTACATGGTACCCTCTTGGATAATTTATCCCTACATACTTATCATATCTTTCTATCTAGCTAGCTAGCTATCTGTCTATATATATATATAGTATATACACACACACGCATGCGTATATATATTTTATGTATTATAGCTGAGAAGCTCGTGAGTGAATTTCATGCATATACACTTAATTTGATAAGTGTATTTGCACAAAACTCTCAGCCTTTGAATCCTTCATTCATGCATGCATATATTCCTACACACCATACATATATTCATTCATTCATTATCATCATCATCATCATTGAACGTCTGTTTTCCATGCTGGCATGGGTTGGATATATTTAAATCATATCAGATGCAGGCATGACTATGTGGTTAATGAACTTGTTTCCCAACCATGTGGTCTTGAGTTCAGTCTAGCCTCTGGCCGACCAAAGCCTTGTGAATGGATTTGGTAGATGAAAACTAAAAGAAGCCTATGTGTGTGTGTGTGTTTGTGTGTACCCCTGTCTTTACATCATGTGATGGTTATAAATGAGCTTCACCATCATACAAGTAATGTTGTTCATTTTCAGCCTTCCATAGAAAATATGTCTAAGTTTGAGAAATATTTATCTTTCCTGGAAATGGTTACGAGTTAGCAACATGAAGGGCATCCAGCCATAGAAAATCTGAGTCAACAGATTCTGCCTGACCCACACAAGCATGGAAAAGTGGATGTTAAATAATGATGATGCGTGTGAATATAATTTATATAACGAATAATGTAAGCACTATGTATTGAGTTCTTTCTTTTTTTTTTGTATTAACAATTTTCCCTTTCTCTCTCTCTCTTGCCATTAGGCTCTGAAGAGACACTGTAAAGCTAAACACTTTATGGATGTGAAACTCTGGGTAACCCCATAGACTGGCCAAATAGACTGGCCATAACTACCTTTAGTTACTCTATTGCTCTATAACTTAGTGTGCTTCTCTTTCAGGTTTATGATTTACTGATCTCATACACACACACACACACACAAACACATACAAAAGAGTGTCTTCAATTTTTCTTTTCTTTGTTCTGCCTTAGCTTAATGTCTTCATGAAAATGTTTGTCTTTAAATAGCTAATGATAGAAATTGCCACATATATAATAAAGAATATGTGATTCAATTTATATAAGATATTTCCATCAGCTTCTGTATTGGTTTTGGTGAAGTTGCTGCAAAGGAATTTGCACAGGCCTTATCAGATTAGTGATTAAGCAATTTACTTGAAACAATTAGAAGTAGTTTGAGTTCAAAGGAACAAAACAAATATGCCTATAAATTACAAAACCTAATAAATCCAGGTATTTTTATCTGCTCTCTTTTACTTGTTTCAGTCATAGTACTGTGGCCATGCTGGGGCAATGTTCTGAAAGGTATAGTTGAGCAATTCAACCCCAGTACTAATTTTTAAAACCTGGCACTTATTTTGTTAGTTTCTTTTACTGAACCATTAAGTTTCAGGGACATAAACAACCTTCTTATTATCAGGCATTAGTGGAAGACAAACAACACTAAGACACACAAACACAACAGGTTTCTGTCTACTAAATCCACTCACAAGGTTTTGGTCAGCCTTATGTTATAATAGAAGACACTTGTTCAAGGTGTCATTCAGTAAGACTGACTCTAAGACCACAAGTTTCTTAACCACAAAGCCATGCCTGTAACTTTCTAACATGCATCAGAAGTTTTAAGTTGGCTTTCTGTAGAATCCCTGATGGTTTCAAAATTGGTAATTGTTGCTCAGATCCAAGTCTTTGCTATCCTCATTGAGTAGACATATGATAAAATTTATTTAACCATTAACCATTGTTTTCTTTTTTTGTTTGTTTTTGTTTTAGGCACAATGTTATCTATGACTATGTTGTCTAAAGTGTTCTTCCTATTTTTAAGACTTTAGACTATGACTTGAAGGAAGTTAAGATGATATTTCTAACAAGTTGAGTGACTACGTAGCAGCTTCTTTGGTAGCTTGGAAAACCATAAATGTATTTTCATGAGCACATGCCAGTTCTTGTGTAACATGGTTTATGAGAAATGTGAGTTGATAGAAATAAGATGTGCAGTGGATCATATGACAATATCATACTCATTTCTGTAGCAATTCATTTTGTGTATCTAGAATTAAATTTATTATATGGCAAATTTCCAAGAATTTGATTCTCAGTTACTTAACCCTTTAGTGTTTAAACTGGCCATGTCCAGCCCATATAATGTACCTGTTTTATGTTCAAACTGGCCAGATCTGGCTTCACACCTATCCTACAATGTCATTGTAAAAATAAACAATCAATCATTGAAATTTTGAAGCTACAAAATAAGCTATGATTAATTCAATAAGCATCATATTTGACAGTAATGTGAATGCTAAAGGGTTAATTTTTTCTAACATAGGCTGAAGGCCAGGGATTTGAGGGGAAGGATAAATTCAGTAAATCAACACCAGTGCTTGACTGGTACTTTATTTTATCAACTCTGGAAGGATGTAAAGCAAAGTTGAGCTTTGTGGAATTTGATCTCAGAATGTCAAGAGTCAGAAGAAATACCACAAAGTTTTTCTGATATTTGTACAATTCTGCCAAATAATAATAGATTTAGTTTGATAATCTCCATTTTGCATAAATATATTTATGTATTACACTAAACTTGTGAATGATTTAACAGAATATTTTGTAGTTTATTTCCTTCATGCAAACTGACATCAGATATGTGTGGGTGGTAGTCAGTAGTGAAAGAAGCATATTGTTAGTGTAAAGAGAAAATTTATTCAAGTAAATGTACAAAAATCCAAGCAACAGATTTAGTATAGATGAGCAGAAGTAGCTACTTGTTAAAATTAATATTTTCACAATCCCCTAGAATTATATTTCATTTTAATATCAATTCAACTGTTTCACCTCTTATATTGTTGCTTAACCCTTGCTCAGCCTTGGCTGTATGTACAAACCTTTGATCAGATACATTCCAGCCATAAGTGTCTTATCTTTGTAGGGGTATTTAGAACTACATTATCTTACATGTTCTGTCTTATGTATGATGGGTGGGTGTTTAACCCTTTCGTTACTATATTTCTGACCAAATTACACCCCTTATGTGTTTCAATTAATTTCTAACGTAATCATAAATTTAGTCTGGTTTCATTAAACAACTATAACTTTTTTATTTATCGATATATTAATCTGATTTTTGGAAGATAATTTAATGAAATGTTCTCAACCAATTCTATACTATAATTTTTGTCACAAAGTGACTCTAATTGCAGGTAGATACAGGTAAATTCCACAAAATATAAAATTATTAAAATTTTGTTCAAACATCGCTGTAGAAAATATTAGCTAATATTCAATTGGGTATACAACAAAATTTTACGATAGAATTTGTTATTCTGGGTAACTTTCTGATACCCATAATAATATTTATGGCAAAATAGGCCTTAATTTCATTTAAGGTTGTGGGAAATAACAAACTATCCTTTCTTTCGTTTTGTTTACGTTTAGCGTAACGGTTCGTTTTCGCTGTAATGATTTCAAATAGGCTCATTCGAAAAAGTAAATAGAAATAGCCTAAGGCTTTACCCTTCTGGGAAAGTCTGTGGCTTGGTTCAGTTTCTGCAGAAAAATCACCGAAAGAAACAGTTTTTAAATTTTCACTCCATTCAGGTGCCAATTCGTTTTCTTTATCGCTATCGGAGATCTCAGATTCACTGTTTTCACTTTCGGAAAATGAAACATCAAATTCATTATCAAATACCATGTGCTTTTTTTCAGTCATAGAGTTAGATTTATGAAGGTCTTCAGTAGAAAATCCTTCGAATTCTGACTCGCTGCTTGATATAATGAAATTTGTATCCATTTTTTGTCAGAATTACAAATTTTGAAAACACAATAGGAACAAATTTCGGAAAAAAATCTCCCAAAATTCACGGAATTAAAATTACACTTCGATTATTGTACAAAACTGTATTTGAAGTGTTTACGAAGTATAATACGTGTTTTCACGAATGTACTGAAGAGATTTGCTCTGATATTCTCATTTAAATATGAATAGGTAAATTTGGGCGGCTTTGGGCGGTTTGGTTTCATAAACCAAAATTTTTTTCGGGCGGCTTTGGGCGGTTTGGTAACGAAAGGGTTAAGGGAGATTTTGCTATTTCTAGTTGGTCAAGCAAGCATGTTCTTCATTGGTATGTAGTTGTGATGCCTTTTCTATTTATGATAAGAAAAGGTGATTGATACTTGGTGAGAAAATAAAATGTGAGTTAAGTATGGATGGTAACTGCAAAACAGAAAGCCCAGAGAATATGTGAAGTGACGGTAATTAGACAATCATATGAGGACTAATTCTTGGGGAAAAAAAAACAGCTAAAGGAAGCAAATCTGTCAATCAATAGCGACAGGAGCAACAGATGTAGAATTCACAATGGTAAGTTAAGTTAGTAAGTAAAATGAAGCTATTAAGTACTGTTAATGTCTCCTTGTTTGACTTTCATAATCTATGTTCATGTTCTAATTGTTATTATAATAATTAGCTTTACTTTTGATTTTATCCTATTTTATTTTAGACACCAAACATCAAGTGGTATCTGTGATGGCTGTTGAAGATATTATATCTTGGGTAACCACTGTATGTACTATTGGAGTTTCACTAATAGGATTGTGAGTATATATTTAATCAATCAAATGGATTTCCCATTAAACCATTTTATATTTGAAATTTATAACTTACTTATAATTATGTGTACAACTATGTTTCTCAATATTTCTTTGAGAATATGTTTATATCCTAGATTTTCATTTCTATTTCTCATTATTCTTGATACACTCAAATTAAAGGATTAGAATATTTCAAATTTAAGTTGATGATTATTTTTTAAATATGAACATTTTTATTTCATACTGTCATAAGAATATTTTGCACAAGATAAATTATGGCTGCACTGTTGTTCCTTTAAGAATTAATATAATCTATATATTAAAAAATACCCTTGTTTTAGGCTTTCAAAGTTATTAGCAAAGAGGAATGATATGTTGGAGCATTCATGCCTTTCCAAAAGGCAGTAGTGCATTATGTGGAACAATTCCAGCAAAGAATGGAAAAGGAATGTGGGTTTGATTCTTCAAAAGCTTATTCCTCACCACCACCTCACTATATATAATTAATGAATAATGCCAAAGATTTTATTATACAATTTTCTTCTAAAATATTGTTGCATATAATATTTTTCAATTTCAGTGAAATCTGTGCCAAAATTGCACGTAAAGGAAGTCCAGGTGACATTTCTTTCATTCCGTTCCTTATCATGTTTATCAGGTAAATACAAAGAGCATCTAATTTTATAGATTTGACAGTTTTACTAAAACATTTAATTAGCATGCAAAATATTTGGAGTTGTATTAACCCTTTAAAACCAGAATATTAAAACTAGTAATGTTATTTCTAGAAAAAGGATTATTTTAAAAATAACAAAAAATAGTGTTTAACTGCAGAAACATTTAGTTTATTATGCATAGTAAATTTTATTAAATAGAAATTTTAATTATTACATTGGTAGTTTTGAGATTTTTACAAATACAATTCAATATCACTCAAAATGTGATAAAATGCCTTTATATATTAGGCATACATTCTTCATATTTAGTTTTGTTTTGAAGATTTAGATAAACAGAATCTAGACTATGATGATATTAAATTTCCTTAGATTCGCCTTGGATCTCATGCATATATATACTCTCTGATACAGGCTTACACACATTGTACATATTCTTTGCATACACAGTATGAAATTGCTTTGACAAAGAATTATTGTATATTTTATATACTTCAAATTTGTCTATTCTGTATATATATATATATATATATATATATATATAAAATAGTAAAAAGTGAAAAAACTACAGAAGGCTTGTTTTAAAAGGTTAAAAAATATATATTTGAGTCAATATGTCTGAAGAATGTTATAAATTTTTTTCATACAATGACATAGTTTTTGAAGAAATGACCGGTTTCGCGTTCAGCTTTTCAAATTTCTTGCATCGTTATGTTTACGTTGAGAAGAGTTATCGTTATGTTTACGTTGAGAAGAGTTCCAGATAAAGGGAGGTAATAAGTGATTTCTTCCAGTGTAAGGGAGATAATCGCTTAAAATTGTTTGCCTTTCTTTTGGAGTGAATTTCTCTGTATAAGTATGTTGGAATGGTTAAGTTTGGGCTTGTATTTTTCAATGAAGAATGTTTCCTTTAGTGAGCACATTGAGAAATGCGCAAAGCAACTACTACCACAATTTTTAATCTTTCCATTTTACCAATGTGCTATCGGAACACCAACACAAATTAGACTAAACAAGGAAACATTCTTCATTGAAAAATACAAGCCCAAACTTAACCATTCCAACATACTTATACAGAGAAATTCACTCCAAAAGAAAGGCAAACAATTTTAAGCGATTATCTCCCTTACACCAGAAGAAATCACTTATTACCTCCCCTTATCTGGAACTCTTCTCAACGTAAACATAACGATGTAAGAAATTTGAAAAGCTGAATGCGAAACCGGTCATTTCTTCAAAAACTATGTCATTGTATGAAAAAAATTTATAATATTCTTCAGACATATTGACTCAAATATATATTTTTTAACCTCTTAAAACAAGCCTTCTGTAGTTTTTTCACTTTTTACTATTTTCTATATATTGAACCACGTGCTTTCACACACCAACTTTCTCACCTATATATATATATATATATATATATATATTTAAATACATAGAACTGCCTGGTCATAAAATCACTCTTTTTGGATTAGTTGGATTTCAGTTTATTAACTGCTTTATTGAAAAACATTTAAGTAATAATAGAAATATTATTTCTAAATCACTCTTGGCCTCTTGGAGCTCATCAGTGGCAGCATCTGTCCTATTTTTCTGGACTGGCATGTTAGCTTGGCAATAACTATTAATATAATAGTTTTCATTATTATGTCTAAGACTCTCTCTCTATGTAGTTGATGAATATTTTCCAGTCAATAACTTTTGCTTATTATTATTATTCAGTAGTCTTATTTTTATCATGTGCTTTCACAGCTCTACTGAGCGCAGCTCTGTGTGCCTTGGGTATGTGCTGTGGTTTGTTGTGGTACTCTTATTTTCACTGTATTGAAAGTGCTTTACGTAGGATGTGTGCAGTGCCTAAGTAGTGCTATTTTCTGTATGTTATATACATTTGTAAGTATATAATCTTTCATGGGTCCAGCTAGTTACTATTATTATCCTATCTTCTGAGTTATCTGTGCCACATCTCAGCTCCATTCTGCAACTTAGAGACACAACACTTTTCTCAACACATGTTCTAAGTATTGCTGTCAGTTGAGTACTTCTGATGAAGTTTATTTGTAGCTTTTGGTGCCAGAATATTGCTTTCTTTGAGATGGTCCCAAGTGCACCAATCACAATAGGTACCACACTCACTTTTGAGGCTTTATCTATAGATGTGTTTTATTATTATTATTATTATTATTATTTAGGGCAGGAAATTGAAAATTTATTAGTGTGAAAAAATGCTTTGCGCTCTTCATTCCAGCTTTCCATGTCCTGAGTTCAAATCCTGCCAAGGTCAACTTTGCCTTTCCTCTCTCCAAAATCAATGAAATGGATTATTAGTCATATACTGGATTTAATGATATTGACTAACCCCTTTTCCTCAGTTACTAGCCTTGTGTCAAAGTCAGAAACCATTATTATTATTATTATTAGTTAGTTAGTTCTGTCCATGCCATGAAGCACATAAGGCTGCAACATAGTCTCTCTCGCCAGTTGTTTCTTGCCACTGTTCTGGTCTCGTTCCAGTTTCTCCACTCTTCTCATCTCCTATCCTTGTCAATAGTCCTTTGCCATATGGTTTTAGGGGTGCCCTACTGCTCTTTTCCCCTCAGGTTGCCACTTTAGTACCACTATACAATCACTTTCTTGATCTTGTCTAGGGGCATGTCCAATCTAGTTCCAACATTTGTGTCTTATTTCATCACTGGTCCTGTTGATGCCTGTTGTCATCTCAGCTGTTATTTCAGACTCTTTGCAGCCACTTGATGTCGAGTATTCTCCTTAAGCATGTGAATTAGAAGCTGTCCATTGTTTTTTCTTCCATTTTTGTCACTTTCCATTTTTCACATTTGTAGAGTAATATTATTTAGGGCAGTGAAACGACAGGATCATTAGAGTGCCAGGATAAATGCCCTGCAGTATTTGTTCTGGATCTTTGTATTTTGTGTTCAAATCCTACCAATGTTAACTTTACTGTTCATCTATTCAGGACCGATAGAAGAAAATTCTAGTCAAGTTTTGGGGTCAAAGATATCAATAAACCTATTTTCCTAAAAAACTGCTGGCCTTGTACCTAAATTAGAAATAATTATAATGATGGTGGGTTGGCAGAATCATTAGTGTGTCACAAAAATGCCTTGTGGTATTTCTTCTAGTTATTTACATTTTGAGTTCAAATTCCACTTTGTGATTCTGCTTTTTAGGGGTTGATAAAATAAAGTACTAGTCATGTATAAAGGTCATGTAATCAGCTCTCACCTCTCCTCAAAATTACTGGCCTTGTACCTAGATCAGAAATCAGTATTATTATCATTATTGTTATTATCATCATTATTATTATTAACATTATTATTATTATTATTATTGTTGTTGTTTAGGGGTGTGGAATAGCAGATTCATTAGAGCATCAGACAAAATGCTTTGCAGTATATCTGAGTTCAACTCACACTGAAGTCAACATCACTTTTTATCCTCCCAGGGCCGATAAATAAAGTAATAGTCCACTAATCCCCTCCCCTTTGAATTGCTGGCTTTGTGCCAAAATTAGGAACTATTACTAGTTTTGTAGTTGCTGCTTTTATTATTAGTAGTATTTGTTTCTTGGATTATTTCCTCAATATATGTAGCCTTTGGGAAAATTGCACCAAGTGTTGCAACTCTGAGCAAAGCAAATATTCATCAGATACTTTAATGTATTTGCTGTTTGCAATAGTGAGTTCCATTTCTTTTGGTACTATCTAATAGCTATGTGCTGTGAACAAGCCAAAGTTAAGAATTCATTTTTCTTCTGGGAATGTATTGGTGATATAATATAAGCTATCATCAATACTCTGTATTAGTGTAAAGACAAAAGATAGACTTGGTGGAATCTCTAGATGTTAAAAGAATGTCAGAGTATGATATAGCTGCTACAATTGTCAGCCTTTTTTTTATAGAGTTGATATTTTACAACAAACCAAAGTTCTCATAGTGTATCTTGATCACAATAATATTCTGTTGGATGTAAAATTTACCAGCTTTAGTACATGAGTATTGTTAAGTCTGATTTTTTTTTTCTCTCATGACTAGATGCACATAATGATAAGCTAAGTGTTGAATTGTTTCAGTAAGATTTCTCTCTACAGTGATTCTCATAGCAGGAAAGTGCTCCTGGGTGTGTCTTCTCATGAAATATAATATACTTATGTTCCAAGATACTGTTTTTAGATAACTTCTTTTTGTATTTATTAGTGTGATAAGGGTAATGAGTAAAGACATCATTGTTTTCTTATATGTGGATAGCGATAATTGGAGGTCTTGTGTAATGTGGTTAATGCTTAGAAAATATTAGAAATCTAAAAAAAAAATTGCAGTTCTGAGAAAGAAAGGATAAAAAAATGTAATTTTATTTTATAAAATGGAAATATTTACAATAAAAGAAATAAACAGTAGAAGAATAATTAAGTTGCATTTCATATGTGAATGGAAACTTAAATATATTTTACAAAAGGTATATAAGAATTCATCTAGAAGGTATGCTAATGATATGACCAATTGCTCTCTAAAATTTTTATCGGTTAAAAACTAAATTTAAGGGAGATGTTAGTTATTATTGCTTCTGTTTTCAGTTATAATATATCTGAAGGATTTGTGTTTAGAAAATTTTGCCTGAAGGAAAGTTACAGTTCAATGTATTGGTTAGTTGTTGAATATTTTTCATAGGTACATAAAAATATTAAGAAATCTGTTAATATTTTTTGCACTGTGTGAAGAACTACATATGAGAGAGAAAATATCTTGGAATTCAAGTGAAAATTTTCAATTGATAAGTGCCTATGTTAGCAAAATTAGAGGTTTTTATATAGTTAATGAATGAAAAATAGTTTAGAGTGAGAGGTGCAAGAGAAACATTAAGGCAAATTTTCTGGGAAGTAAGCATTCTGTTAAGAGTAGCTTTATGACTTTATCCCTATAGTTAGCTGTCAAAACCATGAGAATAGAAGGCAAAAATATAATATGCATATCTAAAGGCGGTGAAGTGTATGTATCTAGTAACTCTGGTAGGTTTAACACAGAGTTGTTGAATTGAAAAGAATAAAAGCCATTGCATCATTAATATAAGTCAAGAGAAGATTCAAATTGGTGGTGCTCCAGTAGTTAGATATTGTTGAGTATAGACTAATCTACAAAACAAAAGGTTTGTAGTTGTTTGTGCATAATACATTAGGTTCCAATATGAAATAGAAAATACCAATACTTTTATCATAAAATCTTTCTCTCGTGTGTGTGAAGAAAAACTTTGAACTAGTAAGACATTACAGCATTTATTTACTTGTTTTTGAAAATAGTTGAAAAACTACATCTCTTCTGTTAACCTATTAAAAATGTTGAAGAGTGAGTTTTGTGCAACAATGGACTAAAAAAACTTACTATACTTAATACAGTATGTAATTTCAATCCATTGTTGCAGACAACTGAACAAAAATGACAAAGTGTATTGTTTTGAAGGCCCTCTGTTCTGAATTTGAACTCTGCCATAGTTAACTTTATTTGTAGTTGTCTTGGTTAATGAAATAAATACTTATAGGGACCTAGGAGTAATTAACTTTACCATACTTTTCCTATTGTAAAAATTTGCTTTGTGCTTACCACAAATTAAATATTGAAAAGGAAAGAAAAAAGAGACCAATACTTAAAATTTGTTGATTATTTTTATGTGCATTTTCATCTTTTATGTTTTCTTTGTTAACATACTAATAATAGTTTGCCACTTACATGACTTATTTCATATTAACTAACTGAAAAATGTTGTGTTATATATATATATATATATATATATATATTTGATGTATCATATATCAGTCACAAGAACTTATAATATGGTATAATGGTATTTTTTTCTATTTTCTTAGTAAAGTATGTTTAACATTTTCCTTGTTGCAGTGCCTGTTTGTGGCTGAAGTATGGACTTCTCCGAAGAGTATTTACCGTTGTATTTGTCAACTCAGTTGCAGCCTTATTACAAGGCATGTACATGTGTATTTATTATACATACAGCCTTCAGCGGGTATGTACTTAATGCTTATATAGCTTATTGCTGATTTTTATTGGTTTAGTACCTGCTGAGAAATATTCAGTTATTCTTCGAAAGGGAAAAGTACTTCATCTAAACTATATTGTTATCTACTGTTGTAAAATATTTATTGAAATCAAAAAATTTTGTAAAATCCTGAGCACCAACAAAAGGAACATATCAGCACATTTAGAACCAGCGGAACTCCTTCTTATAAGTTCTAAAATTTTAACCATATTCTTTGTAATTAATTAATTATGTAACAGTTACTAAAATTACTAAAAGAAAGCAATTATTAAAGGTTTGACCATCTGGAAATATTTTTATAAATTCTTATGCTAAGAAATTTCCTATAATTTTGATTTCTGAAGTTTATTGAATTTTTTAAGTCCAATTTTTTGTAAATTTAAATATTTGTGCATTCACTGCGTCCAGTGTTTTACAAATTTAAATATTCACAGCAGAGTAGATTTTAATGTTTAATAATAAACAATATTAATTTGTTGTAGGTGGCATTTTCTGTTTTCATTTGCAACAGTCTCTCACTCTCTCTCGCCTCGAGAATATTATCAGTTTCCTGAGTTTGTTAAATGAATATTTTTGATAAAATGAACATTTTTTAATATGCTGGTATAATTTTTAAGTGATTGTGTTGAATGACTGCATGCTATTAGATAAAATAGGGGTATAACTTTGATAAGAGGCACAATTTTACAAATATTATCAGTTTCCAGAGTTTGTTTAATATTTTTGATAAAATGATATTTTAATATACCAGTATTTTTTGTTTTTTTAAATTAAGAAGTGATTTTGTTCTTATGGCTGTTTGGAATGCTATAAGCCTTACAATGATAACTAGCTGGACCGGTTTTTGGCCATTTTATTATTATTATTATTAAAAACCATGGGACGAGCCTTTTCAGTAAAAAAAGAAAAAGGTTGTAAATATTTTCAAAGGAAAAGGTAAACAATTCAAGGGAGGTTTGGCTGTTGTTTCTAGCACAACCCAAACCACCCTCTGTTTTTACTCTCACATGTATTAATGTTTTCCAATATTTTTCTGCCATTAAACACAATTTATAGAATGATGATGCCAACGTAACACACGCGTGATCCATTGGTAGAATATAAGCAACAAAAAAAAAAACTAATCTAAATTTTTACCCCCACCTCAATCAAATGAAGCCATGTGTGTGTGTAAGAAAAAACATTTTCTAACAGAAAAGTATGCTATTAAAATGAATTATCATTTACATAACTCATTCTTTAAATCACTGTGGATAAATGCCAGTAATGACCTTCTCAAGCTCTGCAGTATTTTAACAATTGGTTGCAAAAAATTCATAATTTTTCAAATTTTCTTTTCTTTAGCATATAAATGTATTTATGGGGACAAAAATATTGAAAAACCTCAATACATGCGAGAGTGATAAAGAAATGTGGCAGATTGTTGTGCTAGAAACAACAGCCAAATCTCCCTTAAATCACTTATTTTCCCCTCTGAAAATATTAACAATTTTTTTTTTTTTTACTGAAAAGACTCCTCCTATGTTTTGAAGTGCAACAAAAATTGGCCAAAATAGGTCTGTGGTGGGATGATGAAGGAGGAGAGATATTGTAAAGAAATATTTTTAAAAACTTTTTTTCATATCAAGATGCTCCCCTCTCCCCATCATTTCAAAAGCTGTGGTTTAAAAAAAATGGGGAAAATCCCCATTGAAAAAGAATAGTTTTAACTTATTTGGTTTTCCTGATCCGAAACTCCTCTCCCCATTCCCTTGGAAAAAAATTTCCCTACAAATTTCTTTGTAATTATAATCTATGCCATTTGAAAGGTATTAGTATAAACTTTCATTAAAAGACGACCATTTCCTGGAAGTTGTGAGGGGAAAAAGATGGATTGCATGAATTTTCCCAAACTCCTCTCTCCACCCCCTCAGAAAAATTCTTTCCCATAAATCCCTATATACTCTAAAGCCACAACATCTAAGCAGTATTTGTAGAAAATTTTGTTAAACAGTATCCCTTTTTCTGGATGTTATAAGGCAACAAAGTCAGGGCTGTATACATCTATAGTTATGCCCTTTTATTTATATAATTTTTTCATCTCATGTTTATTTTATTCACTTTTTGCAATGCTCTCTCTCTCTCTCTCTCTCTCTCTCTCTCTCTCTCTCTCTCTCTCTCTCTCTCTCTCTCTCTCTCTCTCTCTCTCTCTCTCTCTCTCTCTCTCTCTCTCTCTCTCTCTCTCTCTCTCTCTCACACACACACACACACACACCACACACACACACACACACCACCACACACACACACACACACACACACACACATTGCAAAGCTTACTGATAGGCTGCTGAATTGAAAATCTCTATGTTGCTTTGAGGGGAAGGTAAAACTTAACAAACTGCCATCCACTCCATAGTTGGACTACCTTGATGTTTGTTTAAAAAAAGAGAGATTATGACTGTGATAAAATAATGAAAGCAATATTTACTAAGCAAGTGAGTACTATTATACAAAGAAATAATTAGGTGTAAAATATAAAAATTATTAGAATTGGGAATCAAATGTGAAAATATTATCAAGTGGCTAGCAGAAAACCACCTGGTTTCTACTAGTATATATAAATTGAGCTTCTATATACTCATCATACTCTACAGCTTCCTCTTGTTTTTTACGTCATCAGTTCTTCATTAGACAAACTTTCTCTAAGAGATCTTAGCATCTCAACAATGCACCAATGATATTTTCAAATTTCTACATCATTATTCAGTGTCATGTCTTACAGATCTTGATGCTGACTTTCTGCCACCATTAGAGACTGACCATCTATTTTGCCTAACACCTTTTTCTGGATGTTATGAGGCAACAAAGTCAGGGGTGTATACATCTGTAGTTATGTCCTTTTATTTACATAATATCTACTGCATCCATTATATTTTTTCATAAGTAGTTTTGCCTTCCCCTTGTTGTTGTTTCAAAGTTCTCATAAAATATGCCTTAACATTTGATGATACATTGATCTATTGGCTGGAGCAAAGAAGTTATATTCTTTAGTATATATCCCACTCTCACATTATAAGAATGAAAATTTAAGTTCACTGGGTGGCTTGATGAATTGTCTGAAAGGAACAATATTTTGATAGAAATATTATACTTGACAATGTACATTTCAGTAGCAGAGCAAAAAAAAGTTTGTAAATCTGTTGTGGAAAAAGGCTTGTATTCATCCAAACTTTTTTTTATTTGGATGCCAAATCACTGATAGTTAAAACATCAAATACCCCTTGAAAGCCCTTGCATTTTGAGTCTAATACACATACAGGGGATTTACTTTCATATCATTAACAGTATTTCCTCTCACAAGAAGTATCACATGATTTTTTGAAATTTTAAAGCTTGATGTTGATTTTTCTCAACTGAAAATAAAATCCTAATAGATATGTACTTCCAGAAAAGCCCAATTTCAACATTATATTCTTATTCTGATGTACAACCTCCTTCAGCAATAATTTTCTTCATCTCCTCAGGATAATTAATAAATAGCCCCTGTATCAACATTGACATCTTCACTACTCATTTTCATGTTGTGCAAATTATGATGCCTCTTAGACCTTTTAGACTATCATTTATTAGCCAGAAATTCTTTGGCATATAAAGTTGTACATTCCATTTTCTGCAAATCATCATACAATCTTCTTGCTTTTACATCATGTTTACTGACGCAACACATCCAGTCTAATAACAGATCCTTACAATTTTAAACATCACTTTAAATCTATGAAAAATCAAAATCCAAGTCTTTAAAAGAGTTGCTACTTGAGAACTTGACATAATTTTCTCTTTATCATAATGTTTTTTTTTCTGCCTATGCAAATGTTGCAAGCTTTAATGTTTCTCCAATATGGCTGATTTTTTTTCTCTTGCCTCAAACCTTTGTGAAACATTGAACATAGTTCCTCTATGAATCTTTTTCTTTCACTTCCACTTCATGATCTCTTTCCAAAAAGTAGTGTGCTATATCTTATCCACTTGTACTTAAATCCAACAGTAGCAGTGATAAACAAAATTTTATCCCATGTAGCAAGACAGAATCTAAGTAAGGTAGTTGAGGGGTCTTATCTTGCAGATACTTGGCAACCTCACTGGTGCTAAAGTCATTCAGTAAGCACCTAGTACACTCTATTATGTGATTAGTGTCGGGATGAGCAACTAGCTGTAGAAACCATTCCAAAGCAGGCATAGAACTTGATTCTGCCCTCTTCCTCATCCGTTCTTGTCAAATCCATGCCAGTATGGAAAAGGGGATGTTAAATGATGATTCTGTTCTTATTCATTTTTTTTTTCTTTGGTTACAACATCCCCTTATATTCTTCTAAACCTCATTCCTCTTGGAGCATATTTAATCAGTGCTTAAGTGGTTAGTTTACTTACATTGGTCATGAGATATAAGTTAGGTTGGATGGGATGCTAAGGAAGACCCAAACACTTTATTTGTAAGCAGATTACTATGAGAAGTTGTAGCAACTAAAAATTAACAATTTTACTTTACATTTGTTTTCAAAACATCTTTGACATAATCATATGTTCTGATCTGGTGAATCATGAGAACAATATATATGGATGAATGACATGTGTGAGTTGACCAGGTATGAGGATATTATGAAACTGAAGTTAGTGAAGCATATAGTGTAAAATGCATTTACAAGTGACTGATATACATTATAACTGTAGTTGCAGTTATCATAGGCATCTAAAAATAACTCAACTAGAAATATTGTTGTTAAACAAATAGAATGAGTTTTTTTTTTATGATTATTATTTGTATGCTTTTTGTTTTTGCTGATCATATAGCATGAGATTGTACAAATTTAAATGTTTGCATGAATTTATTTGACCAAGTGTTTTACCATTGAATACCCCTTCTAATGTCATTTGCTCAATTGTGAAAAAGTAGTGACTATCCTTTCACTAATTGTCTCATTTAATGAAGCTAATGTACTCATTAAAATACCAACAATGCCATTGTCCAAACATGAACTTTTCATTCATAATTAGAAAAGTCAAAGACCCCCTTCGGTCATGTACGACCATGGGATTGCATCAAGAAAGTTCCCTCCAAGGCACAAGTTTGTGCAAGGTTGTTTATTGAAGACCAGTATTTGCCTATGCATACCACCTTCCTCTCTCTATGCTACTGATGTTATCCAAGGGAAAGGCAAAGGTCGATACATCTTGGCACTAGTGACGTCGCAACTCATTTCTACAGCTGAATGAACTGGAGCATTGTCAAATAAAGTGTCTTGCTCAAGAACACAACACACAACCCAATTTGGGAATCAAACTCACTACCTCATGATTGTGAGCCCAACACTTTAACCACTGGGCCAGTACCTTAATAATTAGAACTCTTTACTTACTTTAAATCTCTAGGAAGCAGGATTAACTGTTTTAATTTGTTGATATATGAGAATTGGAAGGCAACTAGCTGGCAGAATCGTTTGCACAGTGGGCAAAATGCTTAGCGACATTTTGCCTGTCCTTACATTCTGAGTTCAAATTTGTCCAAGCTCAACTTTGCTTTCCATCCTTTCAGGGCCAATAAAATTTGAGGAATCGAATTAACCTATCACCCAAACTTGGCCTTGGGCCAAAATTTGAAACCAATATGTAAGAATTGGATTGCTTTTATATTTTTTTGTACAGACAAAAATGTTGTGGGTTATTAAGAAATATTTGATAAAAAATTTTCTGGTCATAATATTTTATATTTCGCAATGTATTTATTTTGATATTAATTAACCTGTCTGTTGAAGGTATCATAAGTTATCAACAAGCTGAATCTTCAGTTGGCAAAAATGGTCTTCAGGAAAGGCTGGGATATATTGATTTCAAATTTCAACACAAGGCCAGCAAGTTTGAGGGAGGGGGTAAGTCAGTTACATCAGCCCCCAGTGTTCTACTGGTAACTTATTTTATTGTCCCGGAAAGGATAAAAAGCAAACTCAACCTTGGCAGAATTTGAACTCAAAATGTCAAGACAGACGAAATGCCACAAAGCATTTTGCCCGGTATGCTAATGATTCTGCCAGTTTGCCACCCTAAAATTAACATTCCAATTCCCTATCTGTAAAACATTTCAATAGCTGATCTAAGGTTTTGATTTTATAACTATGCAGAAGCCATTCTTATTAATCATATTTTTGTTTTTAAACATTTTCACTTATACTTGCTTATTATTATATTCCTTTTGATGTTTTCAGGGACATCTAAATCGAATGTTATTTTTTGGTATAGTGTTCCTGCTCTTACCTTTAAGCTACATTAGATTCTACCTACCTGATGAATCCAGTGCTATTGACTTTCTTGGACGCTTATGTTGTATTATTAGTATTTTCTCTTATGGTTCACCTCTTGCTTCTGTGGTAAGTATTCATTCAGTGTTATTTTGATTTCTCTTAGTTAACCTGTTTTTAATTACAATTACTATTATTTGGATATGGAAATAATATCCATATGAATGCACACACACATCATTTAACATTTGCCTTCCATTCTGGCATGGGGTGGATTGTTTGACAAGATATGACAGCCCAAAGGACTGCACTGAGTTCTAGTGTCTGCTTTGGCATGGTTTCTATGGCTGGATGCCTTTTCCTAATGTCAACCATTTTACAGAGTGTACAGGGTGCTTTTTTTTTTATGGCACTAGCTCTAGCGAGGTCACCAAATAACTCACAAGACAAGCCTTCTCAACTGGTATGGCTTTATGCTGATTGTTGAGAGGCTAAATTTGAAAGGGGGTTAGGAGCAAGTGTTTTGTTGCAGAAGAGATACATGGCTACCTCAGCTGGAAAGAAAAAAAATGCTGAGATGTCTGGGCGTACCCTTGAGATACAAGCAAGCACATATAGGAGAGAAGAGGTCAGAAGATTGGGAAAGGTAAATGGGTAATTGTGAGAGTGTGAAAGTAGAGTAACAAAATCATTAGGATGGGGATAGAAGTGAATGATGTGAAAAGTGAACACTGGTGGAGAAGTGGTAAATGGTTGAATTTTAGATTTGGGGTAAGGTGAAGGACAATAGAAGTGGATCAGGTAGGAGGGGAGGAGAGGGTGATAAGTGGCGGTACATAAAGGGGGGGGGGTCAACAAATGAGAAACAGGAAGACTAGGTGAAGTGTTGGTTGGGGAAGTGAGAGAGGGATGCATGGACAAAGGAGGTGGCCAAAGGTACAAATGATGAACAAAAGAGATGGTAGATATGAGGGGGTTTTCAAAGAAAGGGCATTCAATGAGAAATAAAATAGTAAAGGATGAAAGCATGATGGATAATAAAGGAAGTGGTTCCAAGGAGAAGGATAACTGGTAGCATAGAAGAAGAATGAAATATGTGCAGTTCTTCCCCCACATAATTACAGCAACTGTATAAATAGTGCCATATATGCAGGGATGGCTGTAGAAAGATGGATTGTGGAGAATCTAGACAGGGATAGACTGTGATGGGGAGGGCATAGGTATAAATAAGCTTTTAGGATTTTCTTTTTGCTGATAAGGATGTGTCTTCTGGAACACAGCAAATCACCAATCGTCTCAGTCCTTTGTTATCTCTTCTGTGAGGCTCAGCATCTTGCTGGCAATCTTTGTTACTTTGTCCAGTGAAGTATGCCAGCTTCATTTCTTTCTAGTCTTTACATGTCCTCTGCAGTCATGGCCCACATTTCACTAACATGTTGCATTGTTGTTCATACACAAGCATTGTAAGTTCTGCCTTTCTTCTTTGTGGGAGAAGTCTTTTGTTACCAAAAGAGGTAATATTTCTCTAAACTTTCTCCAGTTGGTTCTTTTGTAAGCAACTGTTCTCTCAGAACAACCTCATTCATTGTTAATTAAGTTACCTAGGTAGCATGAGCTATGTACTAACTCTAAGGATCCTTCTGTACAAGTGAATATTACCTCATCACTTCTACCATAAAGTCTACTTTCTCTGATAACCTTCTTGTAATTCCACTGTACTTCTTATGTGGCCATAGTTTTCTCCCATGTACATAATGTGGAATTTCTACCTACATTTTTTCCATACATCAAATGAGATCATTTTCTCAAAAGGATTAGCCTTCTGTTAGTTTTCCTGCTTGCTATAACTTTGGTTTTCGCTAAGTTAATTTTAAGGCCTTTTGATTCCAGGTTTTGCTTCCACTCATGGAATTTTACTTATAATTCTAATATAGATTCTGCTATAAGAATAAAATCATCAGTGTTGAGTTGTTCCCACAGGAAATCAGTCTTAAACTCTTTTGTTATGGTCTGAAGAACCATAATAAATAGGAGGAGACTGAGCCCTGGTGAACTCCTACCTGAACACAAAATTTATTGGTGCACTCATTGCCAACTCTCACCTCACAGATAGCATTTATTTCTAGCTTCCACAGCAACCATCAGATCAGGAAGTGAGGGACCTATTTGTATGCTTTCTGTAATACAGTGGTTTACTTCTGGCCAAATACTTCTTCTGCATTTGCCTTACTAAAAAGAGAACATGAGTAATAATTCAGCCCAGCACTAAACCAAACTGCATCTCATATAGGCTAATTGTCTTCCTAATTTGTTAAGCTATAACTCTTTCTGTGACTTTCATGGCTTGGTCCAAAATTATGTTACCTCTTTAATTACTTCTTTCTAAGGCATCACTTTTACTCTTGTAGCAGTTGACTACTGTTAGAGGCAACACCAGTTGTTGCCTCTAACAGTAGTTTCCCTCTCCTAAGGGTTTTGGACAGCTACTGAAGACATGCTCCTAGCTTCCTCTCCTCAGGCACCGGGAGCACGTTGGTAACTTCTAAATTTTTTACAATTAGCTGAATGAAACTTTATACTACATTCACAGGGAATCTAATCATAATACATGTGTGATTATTGGAATAATGAAAAATATCTCTATCTGAGTATTTAAATTATCTGCTAAATGTGAAATTTTTTTTATGACATTGTCTGATATTATTATGAGGTTGTTAATAGAAACAACTATACAGAAAAAAATTACATATATGCCCAACGTCAACCTTCAAATTCACACTACATATTTGTTTAATGAAAGTGCAGAAAAAAATCATCATGAAACTTTTCTACACCTAGACACACAAATTCCATCCCTGGTAACTTGAACTACTTTAAAATCACAAACTTTAAGAATAAAATTGATAAATTTTGTGCTAGTAAAATAATATTAATAATCATGGCAACTACAAGAACAGCACCTACTCAATAAATATCATTAGTAATGCTAAGAGTAATGGTAATGATATTGTTAGTAAAAATAATGATTATAATGTCAAAAGCAAGAACAAGGATAATGATAGAAATAAAAACACAAGGAATACCAAATTTAGCAACACCCATCCAATACCATGCAGCAAATGCAATGATTTCAGCTATATGTATAATTTAGAAAGCGAGAGTCAGTGTACTGAACCAAATCTACCTAACATAACCACAAAAACTAGATTGAGTTGCACTCATGAGAAAAATAAATATAGGAATGGGATAATGCTCCATGCAATCTCTAAGTAAAAACTAGAATACTTAAAATATTCTTTCCACTTAAAATTAACTTCCTACCTTGCCATAAGCTATCATACTCTACCATGCCAAACTTTCCTGACAGCATTACAGAGACAAAAGTTATATAAAATCAAACTATCTGAAGACTTACGTCCTCCAATACCTTCGAGTTCAATACTAATCCTACTAGAGCCCCCAAGAATAGTTATAAGTACAAAGCACTACATTGTAAAAATATCAACAACTGCCCATTAAATGGGAATATTGTCTTGCCAAATGTCAACATTTTATTCCAAGAACTTTGTTTAATGATTACTAAAAAGGACAAGTTATGCCTTTCCAATGCTTTACAAGTTATAGTTAACCCATATCTCAAATTTGGTAACATAGTTTGGTAAGCATATGTAATCAAGGATCATTTTTATGTAGGAAATACCAAAAGAAAAACACTAAAATATTTATTATTACAAGGCCAGTCCAAAATATTTGATTGTCTTCATTTATCTACTTTCCAAAAAAGGGTGGTACTAACAAGAACCCTACATTTCAAGTGAAGATTTCAACTTAGAATTCAGTCATCAATTGTTCGTCAGTTGAGGTTATTCACATAAACTGAAATGATGCTAGTTAATAAGTTTTCTAAAATAGGTTCTACACAAGCAGGAATTAATTATCAAAGGAAGTTAACTAGTCAAAGATAATAAGTTTGATTCATATTGGGAACCCTTTTGATTTATGTTCCCCTTGTAATATGCAAAAATGGTGCATTATAGAAAAAAAACCCCTATTAATTACTGACTTTGCCTAACTACCAAACAACTCTAAAGTTTTTTGATGAAATTGTGTGTCTGGAGTGTGTGTTTGTTTGTGTGTGTGTCTGTCTGTCAAAGAGACAGACAGAGACAATAGGCTTTATCATTAATAGAGTTGCTATGAACTAACATTTTTTGATGTATGAAAATATGTTGTGACTTTATAGAAGAATTTAAAATTATTTTCCAGTTTCACGTGGTTAGAACCAAAAGCACTGAATGTATGTCTTTTCCATTAGCTACGGCCAATTTTGTGGTTGCTCTTGAATGGTTTCTCTATGGAGCTTTGTTAAAAGACTTTTATATGCAGGTCAGTATTTTTGTTAAGTTAATGTAATTGTAAATCTCACTTCCCACGTGGCTGAAAAAAAAATTGTCAAAATGTTGATTTTCTTTTCTTTTACCTGAAATGAGTAAGGATATTTAGAGTTTACTCCAAATAATAAAATATGTTCTATAAAAGAAAGGATATCTGTATCAATATGTGCACAAATGTCTTTTTACTAAAATGACAATAAAAGTATTGCTTATGGCCACTTCAATGTGGTTGTTGCATCCGGTATTTATTTGTAGCGGGTGATAACTCCTGCCTCCCTAACTTCAAGACCACCAGATCATGTGGTTTTGATCTGTATTGGATCTCTTTGGTGGTGGGTACTTGTTGCCAGGCATGGCAGCAGTTTACTTCGCTTGCAATATATAGAAGATACAGTGTCATACAATCACTGATTTTGTAACTAGGAAACTAGACTGTTAAAGATTCTCTTCAAGATAGAAGCAGTATATGAACCAAACATTATTGCTTCTCCTCCAGCTCGTTTATTACCAGCTGCCGGAGATGTCCTCTTGGGGTTAAATGGCAGTCTCATCATGTCTTAGAGGACAGTCACATTAAAGTGATTATAAGCAATACTTTTTAGTTCATATACTGCTTCTATCTCAAACAGATTTTCTAACAGACTAGTTTCCTACTTACAAAATCAGTGATTCTATGACACTGTTTTCTCTATATTGCAAATGAGGTAAACTTCTGCCATGCTTGGCAATGAGTATCTACCACCAAAGAGATCCAATATAAATCGAATCCATATTGTCTGGTGGTCTTGAAGTTAGGGTGGCAGGAGTTATCTCCTGCTTGCAATAAATATTGGGTGCGAGAAGCACACTGAATAAACCAGCTGGAGGAGGTCTTCCTGGGGTTAAAGTGGCCATAAGCAATATTTTTTGGTTCATATACTGCTTCTATCTCAAACAGATTTTCTAACGGACTAGTTTATTAGTAAAAGTTTGATATTTATATTCGTTAAACATGGTTGATTGGATGTCTGCTTACTCAAAAATAATTAGCTTTGAGTAAGATGCATTATTCTGTTTGTATCAGTCTACATAATGGAAAGGAGGTAGCATGACCAGTTCATATCTGAGAGAGTTTTCTTGAAAAAGTATCCAATGGTATGCCATGTTCCAAACTACCCAAATATGTAAGAATTAGAAAACTAAGATAAAAGAATTTTTTTTATGTGAAAATTCTATATTTAAAAAAAGGATAGCGAAGTATTTTGCTAGCTAAGTCTTGAAAATTTCAAAGAATTAAATTACATGAGACAAGTATAGTTCTGGGATGTTTGTAAGTTTGTTCTACTTGTGATACTAACTTGAGGTTGCAACCACTATTGTCATGTTTTTTATTACTTGGTTAGAGGTAGAGAAGCATCTACGATACCTCAATTTCTGTAGGTTAGTATCAATGGCTAGAATGTGAGTTACAGAGGATTTCTGTTCTAGGAAGGAATTGGGAAAATAATGCAGAATCTAGGAAGAGAAAAACAGTAAGGATGGCAAAGAGAAGAAACAGTTGTGTGTCAGGTTGAGCTTGGGTGGAAATTGTATACAGATTACTTGTTTAGAGTAACATAAATCATTGTCTCAGTAGAATCTACAGTGCAGGCTATAGGAAGTTATTGGGAAGAAAAAAATATAGTGCATATAGCATGTTGTTGATTAAGCTTTTTCACAATAAACTGAACAGCCTTTTTTGGGATGCAGTACAGGGTTTATGTGTGTGTCACAATACGATTGTCTCAAAGTATAAGCAGTTCACCAACATGGGTTGTACTTACTTCAACTTAACAGGATCAGAAATTGATCGGAGCTGAAGTTTTTATTTTTTGTAGCACCCCCAATTTTTGAGATACATTATATATACACATATATAGAACATTGATTCTATGGCAATGTTATATATGTGAGCTTACCTTAAAAGATCACTAGAGATCATGATACTTAAGCCTTTGTAATGACTTTAAGGGCTTTAGTTGTATATTGTTCATGTGTAGAGTGTAGTGCACAACTGTTTCTTTAACATGCTTAGTAATTGTATCTCTGCGTTATTGCTTTATGAGCTTATTGGTAAACTTCTATGAGGTTTCTTCACTTGCCAGAAATACCAACCATTCTACCAAATTAAATAATAGAGCTCAAAGTGCATTATTCCCAGTTATAACTTGAATGCCTTTGATCATAAACAACAACATATAGATACAATTTACTTTTAAGTGAATTTATTTAGAATGAGTTACATTTTTGATAATAAATCATTTCATTCAATAATTCAATTTGTATAAAACTTTAAGCATTTTGTATTATAATGGGTTTTTTCTTAGTTTTATTAACTCTAATTTACCTTTTCTTTCAGATGCCCAATATGTGTGGTGTTTTGCTATGCCTTTTCCAGTTTGCATTATTTTTCAAATACCCAGCAAAACCACAGCCAATACTTTCTATCAAAGCTTAAATGCAACATAATGAATGAAATTTGATTGTGACCAAAATACTCTATTCCAAAGTCCAAAAAATGCATTATTATATATATTGTAAATCTCAAACAAATGTTCAACTCATAAACTGACCATTAACTTAAAAACCAAAGCCAAGATGAATTTCATCATTCTCTTCTGTATATATATCCAATGGTACTACTAATATTTTTGCTGTTAATATAATTGACAGTCTGAATCAGAGTTTGATCATCAGAAAAGCATTTGTTTATTCAACTGTTGACCAACATGAAAACTACCAAAGCTTGAATGAATTTTATCAAAGTGTAGTATTTGGGACCAGTAACTTTTTGAGTCAGTTGCTTTTATGACCAGTTCTTCATTTTGACACATTATATGCCAAAATATCTACAGTTTTGTAATTCATTTCATCTTACAACATAGGATTTTTATTTTGTTTTTTACATTGTAACCATCCTTAAAAATATCTATGAGAACCAGTTACTCACCTGAGGAAACTGGCTTTCACTGTTTGTATTCATTGATAACAATAATTGTTTCAGTTTATGGCTTTTATTAATCATCCATGTTATTATTGACACAAAGGTAGTGAAGATGATAAAGGCAATCCCAAATTGAATTCTTCTGTGTAATTAGGGCAGTTCCACACTGTTTTAAGTTTACAGTATAGTGGTGGTGTGGGAGAGGGGTACAGTTTTGTCTTTCAATCCATCTGAATATCAGTCACAGACTAAGATGGATTCTATGTATCCAGAGAAATTAATTTCGTCTTCAGTCAAAAGAAGTTGCTATTGTCATTTGATTCTCTTCACTACAGTTAGAAGGGGGAATAATTGTAAATGGAAAATGCTCAAATCAGAGAATTGCTCTACAAAGTCTTATTTTTAAATCTCTTAAAAATAAGTTTTCCTCATCAAACCTTTTGAGAAAATTCTTTGAATCTACTCATACAAACTCCAGCCAATAATAAGTTTTATATTGGAATATATTGCTTATATAAAACTTTATCAAGTTTTAAAAGAAAATTTAATTTAATTCTGTCATGAAGTGCCTTGATTAATTTCTAATGCTCTTATGGAATATGAAAAAATGGTTTTATCAAAACAAGAATTTTATATTGTTTCTCAAACATTTCAGTATTTGAAATTGCTTGCTTTACATAAATTTGCAATGTTTCAAATACCATCTAGAAGCTATCTAATCAATGACTTACAAACTTTGTTATACTGTGATCATTTCACTTCCTTCGAACTCAAACTAATAATACTGAAGTATGTTTTGTTAATATACTCCATCAGTGTATTACAAAAATCTAGTCATGTTTTACAATTCATTATCATGAGCCAATTCAATACACACATGCATTTTCTCTTCTCCCATTATATTATGATAAAGCACTCTCCACTGCTGAGTTTGACTTGATATACTATCAAATATGGCTTGTGGTCTAGTAGTTAGGTTCCTGCACTCATGATCTTGTGGTACTGGTTTCAATTCCTGTACTGAGTGGTGCATTGTGTTTTTGAGCAAAACACTTCATTTCATGTTGCTCTGCAATCATTTCAACTTCTGACATGTGGCACATTATGCACCTGTACAGGTAATGTTGATTTGATAGAGTAAGCTACTAGCAGTACAAATATTTGATCCCTATAAACAAATCATCTATGCAGGTTATTCAGCAAGAAATTGTGGAATCCTCTTTCTCAAACTTGAGAGACTACCAACAACTGTGTGTGTGTGTGTGTGTGTGTGTGTGTGTGTGTGTGTGTGTGTGTGTGTGTGTGTGTGTGTGTGAGAGAGAGAGAGAGAGAGGATAAAATTAACTTATGGATGTTATTTATTTAAAGACATTCAAATTCATACAGAGAAATATATATATATACTGTCTTTGGTCTGAACTATACATATGTATTATTTTATATTGCAGTTATCTCACAGTTCCTTGGAGCTATGGTCATTAAATATATCCAGTCAGATTTGATGAACATAGCTCCAGGATATGAAATAGAATTAACTAATTTTATATTACAGTTTTATGGACTTAACTAAACAACATTGCTACTGCCTTTTCAGAGCTAGTCATTGGATCTATCTTGTCAAATGAGAAATTTCTTGTAGCTTCAAGTAAACCCATCTGGTGACCCAAGCTTGAGGAAACTGGCAATTTTGTTCTTCTGTTAAGTGTTTATAGTTGTAATATAAGATCAACTTTGTTTCATATATCATATATTGTTGTACTCCTTGTTTGACATTTGAACTTTACCTGATTATACTGTGTGTGTGTGTGTGTTGTGAGTAAAGGTGAGATAGTCAAGTGGATAATCTATTGGGTAATTTCGTGTTCCTTGGAAGAACACCTTATTCTATATCAACTCACTTCACTTAACTATTTAGTGTAGGTACCTATTATAGACTTGTATTCAGTCTGTCAACAGTTTCACACCATGAAACTGAAGCTAAATACTGGCTTTCAAAGATCATTTGGAGCCTAGAAGTGATTTGTTTTATATATATGTATATATATATATATATATATATACACACATATACCAGATGTAATTTTCAATCAATCAATTTGTTAAATTTACAAACAAAAATAGACACAATACACATTATTTTTTTAAGACACAATTTTTTTTTATGTAAAATTGTTCATGTTAGCTCTTTAAACACTTACCTTAAGCTTTTTTTCTTAGCTTGTGCCATCCATTATTCTGTTTTTAATAATATAAAACTACTTATGAACTAGATTCCTAGTACAGATACAATATCAATTTTTTTTAACCTTTTGTTCCAAAGCCTTTCTGGATCATGATTTTTCTGAACCTGGGATGGTCATTATTAAATGACATAAAAGTCACTTGTACATTAGTATAAATGATAAAGTTTTTTAATACTGTATTCTGCAAGGAATGAATAGATTAGTCTGTTGGCCATAGGAATTTGAATTTCCTGCTCCTAAATTAATGTGGATTATAAAAGGTTCCAGACCATCATTGTCTGAAAAGTTAGTGTTGTACTTTTACTAGTCAAAACAAATCTTTTCATATCAGATGTGTCATGCCATAATCAAATTTTAAGATATTGGTTTCAGATATTACAAACTAGAATGAGACATAGTTTACAAAGTGAAGCATACTTTTAAATCTCTCAAAGAAATAAGAAGTCACATACACTAATTAAAATTGTAAATTTGGCAGATTTGTATAATTTTATCATGTACCTTCATTAACCCTTTAGCATTTGCATTATTCTCCCAAAAGTAATGCTTTTTTGTTCACATTGTTTTGAATTAATCATGCATTATTAACTTTGAGATTTTGATGAGTTGATTGTTAGTTTTAGAATGATATTGCAGGGTTGTTATGAGAGGTCGCATCTGACCAGTTTGAAAATTATACAGGTAGAAAATTTTGGCCTGATTAGTTAACTAATTACCTGTCCTAGGTATTGTTCTGTGCATCATGTATGACACACATT
This sequence comes from Octopus sinensis, assembly GCF_006345805.1. Classification (NCBI taxonomy): domain Eukaryota; kingdom Metazoa; phylum Mollusca; class Cephalopoda; order Octopoda; family Octopodidae; genus Octopus; species Octopus sinensis. Next base: position 92,048,898 of record NC_042997.1, on the reverse strand, counting down.
TCTAATTTTTTCACGACTACTAGAGTAACTTGAGATTTATGAAAGGAAATTTTAATATTACTAAGAACATATGAAACAAGGGTTAACTAAAAGTCTAAAAAGAAACATGAACATTTACGACAAACGTGATATGCTTTGGAGGGGCAATAATTATTTAGGTATATGATTATTGTAACTCCAAATCATTTTAATGTGTAATGTGAACAGTCATAAGGTTCTTAGAAAGTTAAATTAATTCAGCTATATAGTTTAAATGCTTTACGATTAGCTCACAGATATAACTTATAGTTATTTGCAAGTTGGGTGTCTTTCTTCTGCATAACAAAGTGGAAGGTGGTTTCAACAGAGATTAGAATTGCAGTCACATGATTAAAATTTACTGTGCCCTCTCGACCCTACTCTCTCTATCTCTATCTTTCCAGCTGTCTTATTACCATCTCCAAAACAAACATACATGTTCTCATATAATTCTCATATAATTCTCATATGTTCTCATATAGTTCTCATATAGGTTTTATATTATATATATATTATATCATATATATAATACATATATACACATACACACACATACGTGTGTATATAAATATATATTACATATGCTAGCATGAAAAAACTCATAAAAACAAAAGATATATATATAGACATTGCTGTGTGATTTGCTTCCCAACCACTTGGTTTCAGGTTCACTCCCATTGCGTGGTATGTTGGACAAGTGTGTTCTACTAAAGTCTCTGGTCAACCAAAGTTTTATAAGTGGATTTGGTAGTGGGAAACTGAAAGAAATCTGTCTTATATGTGTATGTGTCTTTGTCCCCCACTGCTGCTTGACAATTGGTGTTTGTTAGGTTACATCCCCACTACTTAGCAGTTTGGCAAAAGTGAGCAATAGAGTAAGTGGCAGGCTTTATAAAAAAAAATTAGCACTAAGGTCAATACATTCAACTAAAACTTCAAGGTGGTGCCCCAGCATGGCCTCAGTCCAATGACTGAAACAACTAAAAGGTATATAGCTATCTATGTATCATACTTAATGTATATACACCATTAAAAGGTAACTTACTATCGTATTTGTCCTTAGATAATATCTCTTATGAATGTACTGTGCTTAAAAACCCAATATATATTGAAGGTGGATGAAAATTGTCCCAGTAGCAAAGCTAGCAAGAATGCCAAATGCATTTCATCCTAATCAGGCCTTATCAGCAGCATGTATTAACAGCCAGCCATATGCACAGATAAAATTTATAACTTATAACTGTAATTTAACATGCTAAACTATGGTTATTTACAGACAGTATGAATAAAATTATATCTAACCCTATGACTAACTCCCCCAGATGTTACAAATGACCTAAGAATGTGTATAGTCCCTGTAAAACCCAACAAAGCAGCATGAAAGTAACCATCTCATATTAACAAAAGGCAAAGATAATTAGATATTAAATTCAATCTATCATAACCAGAGAATTTCCCTTAGTGGAGATTGTGATTTTGACACACAGACATCTCAAAGAAAAACAAACAATGTTTGTATCCACAAAACATAAATGTACATACTCCAAATTCCAGCTTATATATTATTACAATTCAACATAAATATGTTATGTATTAATAAAAATTACATAGGAAACACAGTATATCCAATTCACATAACCTCTGTGATGGAAATTAAAATTTTCAAATAAAAGTTTATAAAACTCACATATATATTTTTATGAATACTCCAAGTCTGTGTTTGTGTGTGTGAATATATATTTACTATAGTAAAATTACAAATGGACAGGTAGTTAATGGCATCAAAGCATTTATAAAATAGTTATACAGAAGTGAGTATAAAAATATACATATAAATGGAGCAGAAAGACAGGAAAACAAGAAGGCAAGAGTTCATAGTAATTCTTCATATATAGATATGTATCCTGAAAGTTTATACTATATCAGAAATAAAAAGAGAAGAGGATCTGAGCAGTCCTTCATAGTTATTCTTCAAGAGTTCATACTCAAATCTCATAGATAAAAGATAGGGAAACAAAACATCCTTTACAGCTGTTTCTGGGGTTTGATGCTCAGTAAGTGCAATATTGTGTGTACATGTATATGAAGTAGATAGGCATTAGCAAATATATATCATATAACACAAGTTTAAATTATATGAAGACTTTTTAAGAAGAAATGGATATTCACTTAATTTAAACTTGTGATAGTATCATTCATAAGCTGTGTCATTCAATTCTAATATTCTGTGAAAACATGCTTAGTCATCAGAAAATATTACTCTACTTGGAAACAGGTGAGGTTTGGTAACAGGAAGAGCATCCAGCCTTGAAAATCTGTCTCAATAATTTCTGTTTCATCCATGACAGCATGGGAAAAATGGACATTAAAATGGTGATGATAATATATATCATTTATGATGATGACAACATATCTTTTCTATGCTGTTCTTACAGCTGATTGCCCTTCCTCTTGTGCCTACCCTCACCTGTTTTCATATAATATACCCCATGGCCATTTTTGGTTCATACAGAAGATTGGAAACAAACAATTTGTTCATTTCCAACTATCATATCATATGCAGACACACGTGTGTAGGTGTATATATATATATATATATATATATATATAACTCCTGGCAGGGGTTGAACTGCTCATTTTATTCAAAGTCAGTGTATATTCAAGGTATGGCTTATCTTATACTTGTTACATTTTTGACTTGATATCTACTGCTAGTAGCTTGTCTAAACCGCAAGCAATTACAGAGTATACTGGGTGCTTATTTTATGGCACTAGCACTGGAGAGTTAGCCATGTTTTTGACATGACTAAAGAGACTCACAACATCACTTCTCTGCTTGCTCTTAGGCTTTTTACTAGGTGAGAAGCATGAGTGATAGAGGCATAAATAATAACATTGAGAGGGATGTATGATAGACATTGAGTCATAGAAGTATACTGTATTCTAAGCAAGGTGTATATATTCAAGGCAAAGCAACATGACTGTGATGGCAGGGGGTATGATGGAGATTTATGTAACCCAGGCAACAGAGCTTAGGATGCTAGGAGTGGTGGGGGCTGAAAGGAGAAAGAGTACGATGGGAATGAAAAGTAGATATGTCTTGTACAGTCAATATCACAAAGATATATATATATATACGCATAATGTATGTATGTGTGTTTGCTTGTATCTTTTCCCTTTCTTTCGCATTGTCTGTACACTATGTAAAATCAAGGTTACTAGTCACATTAATGATGTCATCCATCATCAGTACAGTTTGTCTGACCAATGTCTGCATGGCTTTGGGCATTATATGAGTATGGCATGTATAATTTTTTTCTTTTTACATATTTCAGTTATTGGGAAGTAGCCATGCTGGAGCACTGCTTTGAAGGGTTTAGTTAAATAAATCAGCCCAAGTACTTATGTTTTTCTTCCAAATCAGGTACTTATTCTATCAGACTATTTTTGCTGAACTGTTAAGTTATGGTAACATGAATAAACTAATACAGGTTGTCAAGTGATGAAGGGACAAACATGAAGACACACATATGCATACATGTATGTATATATGTGTATGTGTGTGTGTATATATATATGACAGGCTTCATCACAGTTTTTACCAATTCACACAAGATATTGGTTGGTCTGGGGCTATAGTAGAAAACACTTGCCTAAGTTGTTGCATAGTGAAACTGAAACTGAAATCATGTAGTTGCAAAGCAACATGTATCTTTTAATTGCATGTAAAGTTGCACAAACATAAGTGACTCAAAGGTTAAGAGTTTAAGTCATTGTCCTTTATATATATATATATATATATATATATACATACATACACATACACTTAAAGAAATATGTGTTTATGTTTAACCTCCCTCCCCAACCTATACTAACTAGTTTTTCCTGTCCTTCCCCAGAACATTGCCCTCTAGAATCTTCTATTGTTTTACAGCCTGATGTCCTATCGCTAATCCTTTCTTTTGTTCCATTCCACTTGTCTTTGAAAGTGCAGACTTAGTAGACTATTTTTTGACAGGGTATTATAAGAAAGCGTTGCTTTTTTCACCAAGCAGTGAACATTTACACATGCATGCATGCACACACACAAACATGTGCACGCACATATTTACAATAAGCTTCCATACACTTTCCATCTATGAAATTCTCTCACAAGCTATTGGGTGCCCTAGTGCTACAGGTAAAGATACTTGCCCGAATTGCAGTACCTTGGGACTAAATTCAAAATCATGTGGTTGAGGCTGTGTTGCAAGAAGTTTGCTTCCCAACCACATTGTTCCACTGGGCCAATCAAAGCCTTGTGAGTGAATTTAGTAGATGGAAACTGAAAGAAGCATGTTGCATATGTATATATCTATGTGCATGTGTTTATCCACCACTTGGCAACCAATGTTGGTTTGTTTATGTTCCCACAACTTAGTTGTTTGGCAAAAATAGAGGGTTGGCATAAGTACTAGGCTTTATAAAAAATGAGTATTGGGGTCAATTCCATTGAAACCCTTTGAAGCAGTACCTCAGAATGGCCACATACATAATACACACACACACACACATATGTATGCATACTTGTATATATATGTTAAAAGGCAAATAAAAAAAGGTTGACTTGGCTTGATGAGTATATTTACATGAAATACAAGAATAAAGAATATGAAATGAACAAAATGTGTAATTTAATAGTCTTAACAGCTGTTTCAGCTCACTCGTGGCTTATGCCATAACCACACTATATCATGCTAGCATTCTCCAACACACTATATGTGTTTGTGTGTGTGTATCAATTTCTTCCTTCACTAGTTCATGCTAGTGTTGACTTGTTACATTTCAAAAGAAATGACTATGGCCTCAATTTCACTGGTATAGGAAGGCCTACCAAAGCTGTGAGCACTGCCACTTCCTCCAGACCAATCAGTGAAAATGAATATACAATAAACTTGTCATTAATGATGGTATGGTTACACACTAGTATAAACAATATTTGTCTCTTAAGCCAAAGATTTACTAAAAGTGCCTGTGATGGCTCTTACTGAGTTATGTTCATTACAACTCTTGTACTGTTGGGGTGATACTGGACAGATCAAGATAATTATAAATAAAACAATATTTAAATGTACTTATTTTTCAATGCTTTAGCAATTTTATCATTTTGCTATAGACAAAATTTCAGGCATTTTTAGCATCCCTAATATGAAATATATACATCTTTTTATGTTTGTGCATATGTTAAATGTCTTTTAATTGTAAATATTTCTAATTTTTATATTCTATATTTGTAATATTTTTTTAAATGCGAAGTTTGTGTGTCAAAACAGGAAGAACTGGTACATAGTGAGTCCAACGAAAAAATATGAAAATATGCTGCTCTTATTTTTTTCCTCCCTATCAGAAATATTTTTGTAGATTTTATTATCGTTGGCTTCATTCTATAAAAGCAAATTCATACTTGTTGGTTAATGAGAGTCTTCAAATCCTTAATTTGAAGTTTATCCAATTCGGGAACGTCTTGACAAATCAAGTGTCAGTTTAATTGACATGCAATCGCAGTTGAAAATATTTTCAACTAATACATGCAAACAAACAAATTATCATCAACTAAAAAAAAAAAAAATAAATTTTTCCATTAAAATATTTTCAGCTATTTTTTGTGTTGATTTTTATCTTTTTCTGTTTAATTTTTTCTTTTTCTTTTATGTGTCATTTTTTTGTTTCTTATTTTTTTACTTGTTTCAGTTATTGGACTTCAGCCATGCTAAGACATGGCTTTGAAAGGTTTAGTTGAACAAATTAACCCAGAACTGTTCTCTTTTGTTGTATATATATATATATAATAATAATGAAATTATTGTATACAGTGCTCAGGTGCACAACTTGTCAAAAAGTGCATATAAAGTATATGCAGTAATTTACAAATGTCTGGAAAATGAACAGTGTATGAGTCAGATACATGCTTGCGTGTGTATGGATGGGAGAAAATCAGGTGTAGTGTTGGCGAATCTCAGGAAGCATGGAAGTTTTGAAGGATGCAGTGCTCCGACAACTAACAACTGATGCCGGCAGTCTGTTCTATGCTTCAGCAACTCTTAGCGTGAAAAAATGTTTCCGAAAGTCATGGGAGCTGTGCTGTTTTCTGACTTTGTAAACATATTCATGGGTGTTAGACAGGTGGAGTTTGAAAAGGTGCTCAGAGTTATTGTTTGTAAGATGGTTAATAATTTTATGGTTATCTGCCAAGTCAGCTGCCAGACGTCGGAGTTTCAATGTGTCCATGCCCAGGGAAGTAAGGTGTTCAGAATATGGTAAATACCTGATGGAGGGTATTCTCTTGGTTGCACGTCGCTAAACGGCTTCCAGATGATTAATATCCTGGGCAAGATAGGGGGTCCAGACTGGTGATGCAAATTCCAGGTGAGGTCGTACCATAGCTATATAAAGCCGCAGATAGATAGCCGGAGAGCGGCTCACAAAGGACATGGTGAGTGATTCCAAGACACCCTAGACTTCTTGGCAATTTTAGCGATGTGTTTTGTCCAACGCAAATCGCTATTGACAATAACACCCAGGTCACATTCACACGAAGACTATACATGCACATATGCATGTGTATGTATATGTGTATATATATATATATATATATATATATATATATATATATATATATGCATGTGTACATATATATATGTATATGTGTATATATATATATATATATATTATATATATATATATATAATATATATATATATATATGCATGTGTATATATATGTATGTATATGTGTATATATATATATATATGTGTATATATATGTATGTATATGTATATATTTGTATGTATATATATGCATGTATATCATCATCATCATCGTTTAATGTCCGCTTTCCATGCTAGCATGGGTTGGATGATTTTGACTGAGGGCTGGTGAACCAGATAGCTGCACCAGGCTCCAATCTTGATTTGGCAGAGTTTCTACAGCTGGATGCCCTTCCTAACGCCAACCACTCCGAGAGTGTAGTGGGTGCTTTTTACATGCCACCGGTACGGGGGCCAGTCAGCCGGTACTGGCAACAACCTCGCTCAAATCCTTTTATACATGCCACCAGCACAGGTGCCAGGAAGGTGACGTTGGTAACGGTCACGCTCGAATGGTGCCCTTTTACGTGTCATTGGCACAGAAGCCAGTTGGCTGCTCTGGCAACGATCACGCTCATATGGTGCTCTTTGCACCCTGCTAGCACGGACGCCAGTCATCGAATTTGATTTTGATTTCACTTGCTTCAACAGGTCTTCGCAAGCAGAGTTTTAGTGTCCAAAGAAGGAAAAGGTACGCATAAGTGGGCTGGTTACGCCACTGGCATAGGCCATGAGATTATGGTTTCATTTGGCTTGCCGGGTCTTCTCACGCACGGCATATTTCCAAAGGTCTTGGTCATTAGTCATTTCCTTAGTGAGGCCTAAAGTTTGAAGGTTGTGCTTCATCCCAGGTCATATATATGTATATGTATATATGGATATATATATATATATATTATATATATGTATATATGGATATATATATGTATATATGGATATATATATGTATATATATATATATATATATATATGGATATATATATATTATGTATGTATATGTGTATATATGTATATATATGTATGTATGTATATGTGTATATGTATATATATGTATGTGTATATGTATATATATATGTATATATATGTATATATCATCATCATCATCATTTAGCGTCCGTTCTCCATGCTAGCATGGGTTGGACGGTTCAACTGGGGTCTGTGAAGCTGGAAGGCTTCATCAGGCCCAGTCAGATCTGGCAGTGTTTCTACGGCTGGATGCCCTTCCTAACGCCAACCACTCCGTGAGTGTAGTGGGTGCTTTTTACGTGCCACCTGCACAGGTGCCAGACAGAGCTGGCAAACGGCCACGAACGGATGGTGCTTTTACGTGTCACCGGCATGGGGCCAGCGAGGCTGGCAACGGACAAACGAACGGATGGTGCTTTTACGTGCCACCAACACGGGGGCCAGAGAGCTGGCAAATGGCCACGAAACGGATGGTGCTTTTACGTGTCACCGGCACGGGGGCCAGGCGAGGCTGGCAACGGGCACGAACGGATGGTGCTTTTACATGCCACCGACATGGGGACCAGACAGGGCTGGCAAACGGCCACGAACGGATGGTGCTTTTACGTGTCACCGGCACGGGGGCCAGGCGAGGCTGGCAACGGACACGAACGGATGGTGCTTTTACATGTCATCGACATGGGGGCCAGACAGGGCTGGCAAACGGCCACGAACGGATGGTGCTTTTACGTGTCACCGGCACGGGGGCCAGACAGAGCTGGCAAACGGCCACGAACGGATGGTGCTTTTACGTGTCACCGGCACGGGGGCCAGACAGAGCTGGCAAACGGCCACAAACGGATGGTACTTTTACGTGTCACCGGCACGGGGGCCAGGCCAGGCTGGCAACGAACACGGGGGCCAGACAGGGCTGGCGAATGGCTACGAACGGATGGTACTTTTACTTGTCACCTGCACGGGGGCCCTGATGTTGATCGACCTCAATTTGGTTTGATCTTGATTTTGACTGTTCTCACTGGTCTTGCCAGGTTTTCTCATGCACAGCATACCTCCAAAGGTCTTGGTCACTGGTCATTTCCTTGGTGAGACCTAAAGTTCGAAGGTCGTGCTTCACCGCCTCGACCCAGGTTTTCCTGGGTCTACCTCTTCCACTGCCAGGGTGTGGCACTTTCGCACACAACTATCTTCAGCCATTCTCATCACATGACCATACCAGCGCATACGTCTCTCTTGCACACAACAACTGATACTTCTTAGGTTCAACTTTTCTCTCAAGGTACTTACACTCTGTCGATTATGAACACTGACGTTACACATCCATCGGAGCATACTAGCTTCATTTCTTGCGAGCTTACGCAAATCCTCAGCAGTCACAGCCCAAGTTTCACTACCATGTAGCATGGCTGTACGTACACATGCATCATACAGTCTGCCTTTTACTTTGAGCGAGAGGCCTTTTGTCACCAGCAGAGGTAAGAGCTCTCTAAACTTTGCCCAGGCTATTCTTACTCTAGCAGTTATACTCTCCGCACCCGCCCCCGCTACTGACTTGGTCACCTAGGTAACGGAAACTATCAACTACTTCTACTAGCTTTTCTCCCTGGAAAGTGACGGAAGTTGGTCTCAGAGCATCTTCAGTGTTAATTGTTCCTGAGCATCTGCCACATACAAAAACCATCTTCCTAGTTAGCCTTCCTTTGACATTGCTGCACCTCTTATGTGTCCATAGCTTACACTTGGTGCATCTTATAGAGTTTCTACCTACACCTTTTCTACAGATCGAGCAGGGCCATCTACCTGAAGGCGTTTGTGATTGGTCTACCTTCCTACTTATTAGGACTTTGGTTTTGGCTAGGTTGATTCTAATTCTAGGCCCTTCGATTCTAAACCTTGTTTCCATACCTGAAACTTCTCCTCTAGTTCTGATAGAGACTCAGCAATTAGAGCAAGGTCATCAGCATATAGGAGCTCCCAGGGGCATCCTGTCTTGAATTCCTCCGTTATTGCCTGGAGGACTATGATAAATAGGAGGGGACTGAGGACTGAACCTTGGTGGACCCCAACCTCTACCCTGAATTCTTCACTGTACTCGGTGC